>NW_007728772.1:216968-242865 GCF_000696425.1 Galeopterus variegatus | reverse complement strand
GGCCATCCTACCTCTTCCGCGAGCTGTATCCAGAGTGGAACATTGTGATCATCTTCCTAGGCTAGGCCAGATGCCAATCTTAACCCTACAAAAGAAGACACCCAAATTGCCTCTTGGTGCTGACGCTATTTTCTGGCTCAGCCTGGCAGGTCTGCTTGCCACTGGCTAATAAAATCTTTTCTTCCTTCACCTGGCTAGCATCTCCTTCCTCAGGGACCTTACAGTTTTAGCTGATGAAATAGTTAACCCCTTTGGCTGGTCCAGTTTCTGATCTTTGCTGAAGATCTCTGAATGAAAGTCCAGTTTCTGATCTTTGCTGAAGATCAGTTTCTGATCTTTGCTGAGCTATGAATCTCTAGTGTTCTGGTCAATTGCTATGCCTTTAGCTCCTCGATATTCTTGGAATAAACTCCTCTTTTGAATGAGTTGGTCAGACTTGGTGTATGTGGTAGCGCAGATAGAAGGAAAGGAGGGGCCACTTTTCAATGTGGGTGTCATGCAAGAGAGGAGGTGACATTTGAACGGGACCTGGGAAGGGGATGAGGATAAACAGAGTGATAGAACTTTCAGTTTGGTGACCTTCGATTATTTCTAATTGTGGAACACCATTAGAACCATTTCCATAGGTTGTAGAAAAGCTAGTTCACAAATCCTGAAGGTTTAATTCTTGCTAAATGAAAAACCAGGGCAGTAGGGTTGGAAAATATTTCAGGTTCTTATTTAAGTTCAAAAATTTAAAAAACTGGGCCGAGCCCGTGGCGCACTCAGGAGAGTGAGGCGCTGGGAGCGCAGCAGCGCTCCCGCCGCGGGTTCGGATCCTATATAGGGATGACCAGTGCGCTCACAGCGCTCACTGGCTGAGCGTGGTGCGGCTGGTCTCAAAAAAAGGACAAAAAAAAAAAAAATTTAAAAGACTGTGAAAAGATAGGGTTATAGATGGAAGTACAGCTAGAATAATGTTTATTTTTACTTTGAAAGTAGCTTGGGGAGTCTCTTCTCACCGTGTTTGAAGTCACTTTTTCTTATCTTGGCTCTATAAAGATCCACTTTTAATAGTAGATAAATTTATTCTTTAGTCTATTAAGGTTCAATAAATCTAGTCTATACTTTCTTCACTAAACAAGATAAGGCATTCAGAAATCATGTTATCCCCATTCGCCAGTTCTTGTTAATATTTGAAACCATATATGGTGCTTGTAAAGAGCTCTCAGGCTCTAGTGAATATAATTCCATGAATTTACTTTACATGCAAACAGTTGCATTCCTTGATTAAATAATGTGGGTTAAATTCTATCTGGAGATACACATATACTTCCTAAGTCAGTATGAGATAAATAACAATATTTGGGGCTAGATTTTGTCCAACTTGCACACCGAAAAAACAATTTTGCTGTTGACAAAATGGAGATGTGAGGAAGAGCTGGGAAAAGGAAAACGAAGAGATAAGCAACATCCACCTTCCCCTTTTCCCTTCTAAATATATTCTTTTCTTTTTCTAAACCAAGCTCATTACAGAAAAGGAAAATATTTTTTCTTTACATGATTTTTGAGGAGGAAATAAGTGCATTTGTGCTTCTGCTTCTGGAATTAAAACATTTCCTACATTTTCTTATAGCAAACTGGTAATGCCTGCATTTGAATTTCTGGCAAGCCTTAGAACATAACGCTCTGCTTGTTTTGCATTTATTCCTCACTAGCTGGATGCATTTTTAAAACATGAGGTAAACCGAATGGGAAGATTAAAATCAGATGGTGTTGCATAGACTACCAGTAATGAGGGGTAAAACTGGCATTTTTCCATCTGCTTATTTGATTATATGTTTTATACTTACTTTTAAGGTCAAACTAGAAGAGTTGAAAAGTATTTTTGAAATCTAAAATGGAAAGTGTCTCTTAGTCATTTTTATAACAAATTTTGAATCTTTAAAATGCCTGTGACCAGACTTTGCTGGGATGTGGTCAAGTAGTTTTTCTTTTCTCAAAGAGTTTACTCAAAAACTTATCCATGGCAGAGGCTTCTCATGTAATGTATCTACAGGAGACCTTTGGGAAGTTTACCCTTGTCTGCTTATGTTCCTATGGGAATGTCCATTTTTATATCTTCAGAGATTCTGCTTCTTGGTGTGGTGAAGGAGACAGAGCAGGGACCTTACCATTAGGAAATAATGTGTCTACTCTTGGCCTCAATCCCTACTAGCTATAGGACTGTGAGTAAAAGAATTAAGTTCTCAGAACTTCCGTTTTTTGTTTTTTAAATGAAATTGAAGAAACTCTCGTCTTAAAGGGTTGTTATGAGCCTCAGAAGTAATATATTAGGTAAAAACACTGGGTGCATCAGAAAGCACTTAGTAATTAATAGCAATGATTATCATTGATGTGATCATGACAATATATCTAGACATGTAAATATTTCCTGCCTGACCCCAGGCTTACATCTCTCTTAGAGAGCTTTCTGTCTTTGTCAGCTCAGTCTCGGGATCTGTTTGTGATATGAAATCAGAAAAACGTGCTAGCGAAGGAGAGGACCTGTGAAGTGGAAGAATAAAAGAAAGAGCTGAAACAGAAGTGCCCACTGTGGCCTCTCCAAGAGTGGGGGCGTGGAGGCCACAGGCAGCCACGTGGATGGGCATCAGAACGGGTCCCGTTTATCGAGGAGAGGCACTAGAGCAGAACTGTCTGATGGAACTTTCTGCAATTATGGAGAAGTTCTGTATCTGAACTGTCCAATAAGGTAGCCACTGTCCGCACACGGCTTGAATGTGGCTAATGCGACTGAGGAATTTAAAATTTCATTTTATTATAGTTAATTCAAATTTAAATAGCCACGTGTAGCTAGGGCCTACTTTATTGGACAACACAACTCCAGAGAACCTAGGGGATGTGAGAGACTGAAGGAAGAAAAGGAGAGAAGATTTTAGCAAATATTGTCACAGATCGTGAATGAGATGCTTCTTGTTATTTCTTGAGAGATGCATCTAAAAGACTGAAATTTATCCAAAATTAGTTTTGATAGCTGGATTGTGTGTGTGTGTGTGTGTATGACTCACAGCTGAAGAAGGGATACATGGGCCCTGATTAATATCAGTTACATGGGTAATAATAAAAATGTCCTTTCTTTATCATGATGATAATTAAGGGTTTTTATGAACATAAAACTCATAAGAAAAAGAGGTTACTTTTACAAATTCTTTTCATTTTTTAACACATACCTGTAGCCATACTTCTCATTTGGAACTCAACCTGATATATAAATATTGTCTAAATATTTGATTTAGAAAGTTATGACTAAATAAATTTGAACTAATTCTTTGTAGGCTTTATATCGTATACCAGGAATTGTTTTCTCAACAGTAACTACCCCACCATCAAGATCCATTTTCTCTCTAACAGTCCAAAAGATGAGTCTTGAAGGTCCAAGAACCTCACCCAGAGATGAATGAAAAATTGTGTGTGTGTGTGTGTGTGTTTCTGGGAAGAATCTAACATTCATTAGAGATTTTGTATTGGATATCTATCCTTTTTCTTTCCTTATCTGCCTGGTGTCTGACAGCCCTTCCATATGACTCCTGCTTCCCTCCCACTGTAGATGGTAAAAATTCCAGACAGATGCTTTCCCTTCCTCCCTTGCAGCTGGGGTGTGAACACTTGTCCCTTACTCGGCCAGTGTTCCTGAGTTGTAATTGGGAACTAGAGACCCAAACACAAGGTCTTGAGGGGAACTCTGATGGCAGCTGTGGCAGAACCTATTCTATCTAAAAGCTCATGGACCCTGAGTGAAGTGGAGTGACCCTCCCTGTTGTTCAAACATGTGACTCCAATGACACTCACTGTCCTTTATCTTCCATCCTCTTTCCCCAAATTTGATATCAATAATGTTTCTAGTCAACACTATGACACCCTATCTAAAAATTCAATCTAAGTATTCAAACTCATAGTAATTTCAGTCTACAATTTGATCATGCCTCTAGATTTGCAGAAACTAATACAAATATAGAGTCAGAGAATTCATTCTTGGGAATCGATATGCAATACGGGAATTATGAAAGTACAATTTTTCCCTGCATGGATTAATGGGAGTTTCAGTTAAAAAGCAGACTGGACTAGAATTTTAATGATGCTGGGCAGGATCATCTTGGGGCTGGAAGTGTGAGATCCAATCCCTTCTTCACAAACAGAATAATGGCATTTTATTAAAGGAAATATATTCTTCCATCATTTGTTCTGTGTTTTCACAACATTAGTATCACTGAATAATAGGCATATGCATCAAGGGAGGAATAATGGACATTTTTTTCCTTTTTACATAGTGAAAGTTCTAAATTGCCACATACTTCTTATTTAATTATGAATAAATTCAGAGGCCTGTGTTATATTTATAAATGAGCCATTCTGAACACACGTTCTTAAACACATTATTAACTAAAGTCTCTAATGTTCCCATCATGAAACTTGGAAAATAAATAATTTTTCTTTAAAATTTTATTATAAAAATTTGCAAACATACAAAACAGTAGAGTGCATAGTGTTGTGCACCCTGTACCTGCTGCTCAGCTTCCCTGATTGTCAACATTCAGCTATTTTTGTTTCATGCCTTTTTCCCACTCCTGCCACTTCACCCCACCTTTTCCTCTTTTTGCCTGGAGTAATTTCCAAAAACTTTAGCATGCATTTCCAAAACAGTAAGAACATATTCTAATACAGCCACAATGGCTATATCATACTTAATAAAATTAATAAATAATTCCCTGATATTATTTAATACCTACTCCACATTCAACTTTTGTTGTTTTCTTAAAAATGTCTTTTTCCAGTTCGTTTAAATCGAGGTGTAAAGAAAGTAGTGTCCACATTGTTTATGGCTGTTATTTCTCTCAAGTCCAACTCCCTCCTCTCTACCACCACCGCCTCCCTGCTCCCCTCCCCAGCCCACCTTGTTTTCTCAAGGCTTTGGCATACTGAAGAAATCAGGTCCATTGACTTGTGTAAGGTTGCTCTTCCTGAATTTGACTGTGCTTCTTTGTGGTGCATTTTAACTCATTTTTCTCATCATGTAGACTTAAAGTTAGGTCTAAAGTCAGGTTCCAGTTTCTTTTAGACCAAAGAAATTCATAAGTGGCAGTATATATTTCTTATTGCTCAACTCAGGAGGCAGATAATGTCCCACTTTTATGATGCTAAAATTAATTCATGAGTTTGGGAGACAAAGCTGTTCCCTCCACTATAAAGTTTTCCTTTAGCATTTTCCCTGATAATTTTGGCATCTGTTGATTATCATTGTCAGAATCAGATTTTTACTTAGGGATTGCAAAATGTTCGTTTTCCAGGCTGGCCGGTTAGCTTGGTTGATTAGAGCACAGCCTTATAACACCAAGGTCAAGGGTTTGGTTCCCCATACCGGCCAGCACAAAACAAAACACAAAAATGTTCATTTTCCAGCACTCATTTATTTTGCATTTGTTAGCTGGGATTCTTCTTTACAGAATTTCCCCTCATTAATTAATGCTGTGTGGTTACTCTGCCAGCTCATTTCAAAAAGGAAAAATAAATGCTGAATTATTTCTCTTTAATGATGAATTTTCAGAAGAAGGAGTTGGAGTCAGAAGTTGATGCTATGGTTCATCACTGACTTCCCTTCAGGACTGAAACACTCATTCCCAGGGCTGTGAGGGAGGTTGGAAGCTGCTGTTGAGAGCCAGCTCTCCATGGGAATGTCCTCAGCAGAAGGCAGCTGTCTTACCCAAGGTTGTGTGCCACCCCCACCCTGGGGACAGCCAGATCCAATGAGTGGTCACTGGCATGGGGATGGGGCAGCAAAGTCCTGACCTTTCCTCAAATCATGACCAATTGAAAGGCCATCCGACCTCTTCCGCAAATAATATTTAAACATGACAGTTAAACTCTTTATCATGTCAATAAAGAGTTTTGGTGATTCCAACAAAAAACTTATTTGGAATTTCCTAAAGCACTAACTATACACAGGCATGTTTACTTATAAAGCATTATACTTTGGTGTATTGATTGCTAATAGTTTCTAAGCAACATCACAATGAAATTGGAAGAAAATTGATCTACAGTATATAATTGACGAGAAAAATAAGAAAAACTTACATTCAAAAGAATGTACAATGATGCATTTGCAAAAGAATCATTATTTTTCACACTAAGTTTATTCATATTTCTTTATCATATACTCTGACAAGAATATTGTTTACTATGTTATATGTGGTTCACAATGCATCATCCTCTTGATAGTCATGTAATGTTCTATTAAATAAAATTCTCTATTGGTTAGCATTTCTACATCTTTAATAATAAGATGTAAATTAATGTGAGGAAGGATGTGAGTCTGAGTATTCATAGAAAGGTTAGCATTATAAGCAATATCATTTTAATTCCAAGAACTGCAAACTTTTTGCTACTTCTATGATATTCGGCAATAACAAGGAGCAATTGTTTTCAAATTGTTAAAAAAAACCCAAACTACACTTTTCCCGTGGTGGGGAGGGCGGTGACAAAAGGAGGAACAGGCAAAGTAGGTGGAACTCCTGCCTGCTTCATGCAGAGCAATCCCACTTTTCATTTGTTTTATATACTAGCATTTCACGCACAATTTCATTTGCAAAAAATGTTCCAGTGCTAACATAATTTTGAAAACCACTGTTAAAGGACATAAGTGCTATTAACAAGAACTGTTTAATTAACCAAGCATGCCATTTATTAGCTTGGACAGTAGTGAATATTCTAAAGATTTCCTTTTTTCTACCTTCAATAATAGGGAAGTGTAGGTGTATATCATATTATCTAATTTTTTGGATACTTGCTGGATTTCACCTTGAGCCTTATTAGAAAATTAAAAATACTTTTTTAAGGGCCCCAAATGGCTTTAAAATGTAATGGAATCAAGCTCAACTCTTTTAATAGAAAGCTAGTATTTTCATACAAATATTCAAAAACACTATGACATTTTAATATAAAATTAAAATACCTTACATAGCTATGAACTGATACATGCTACTGGATTGGCAAATCACAGCAAACTCTGAACTCATTATTAAGTTCCCTTGCATTTTCTGATGGGATGTAGAGAACCCAGTCTGTTTACTATTTAGCATCAAATTTTCCCTTTGCCTTTGTTAAGGAAACTCCTCTTTTTTCATGTGTCCTTCCAATCCAAAATCCTAGGGCTGGATCTTGATTAGTACAAATGAAGATCAGCACATAGAATTTACCTCACCACTTTTGTTGGTGCATGTGTCTCAGGTTCACCCAGTTCAACAGAATGAGCATATTATATTCTCCAATTGGGGGAGATATTTTCTTTGCTTCCTGCTGTATATGATTAAAGACACCCATCGCCCCAGTTCCTGCTGACCACTAGCCATGATCGCAAAGTGGACCAGACACACACATATACTTTAAAACTATTGTAAGAATAAATTATCTGGAAGAGAAACCCTTTCTCAGATCCACAGGCATACACTATTATTGTTTTCTTCCCTCCAGTGATTCTTATTGTATTGTACACTGTTGGTATTACTTAATCTACAGCAAATGGGCTCACCTATTGCTTTATTTCCTACTACATTATCTAAATTTGCTTCCAATGTCTTTAGTATTCATTCCTTATCACAGGTAACCAATCCTTATCTTAAAATCACTGAGTCATCAAAATAAAATAGAACAGGAAAAAAACCCGTCACACAAAAGAGTTCATGCTTAATGATGGGACCAATTTTACTGTGAGCAGCCAGTGCAAGGTGTAAATCAGATGTTAGGACTGGAAAGTCAAGGGACGTGAACATGTAAGGAAACCAGGCAAGTCATGATGATAGCATAGCTCTAGTATTTCTCCATTAACCATGATGCTTAAAGCTTAATCTTCAGGCTCTGTATAATGTAACTAATATTAATAATAATTGCTAATAATTATCGAATGCTTAGTGTGTTCTGTGCCTTTCACATGTAGTATTCAATAATTATTAGCAATTATCATTGTTAATATCACCAGGCTGCTGAATCAACCTCTAGACTTCCCTTTATGTAATATACATTTTTTCTAATTGTTTAACACAGTCTTTTTTTTTTTTTGACCGGTAAGGGGATTGCAACCCTGGGCACCATGTGGTCTGCACCGCACTCAGCCAGTGAGCGCACCGGCCATCCCTATATAGGATCCGAACCCACAGCCTCGGCACTACCAGTGCTGCATTCTCCCAAGTGAGCCACGGGGGCAGCCCAACCCAGTCTTAATCAGTGTTTCTGTTATTTTCAGCCCCCCACCAAACAAGCAAAAATGTTATTATGAATATAAATATAGAAGACAGTCCGTTATGGATTTTTTTTTCAATCTTAGCTTTTATGTTGAATTTCTCTTAACTATCCTGTGTTTAAACCCAGCTCTGGACAGATATGTTTTCTGGGAATTCCAGGGAATTCACTACTTAATATTTTTCTGGAAGTACTAGTTAATGCAATTAAATGAGAAAAAATTGAAATATAAAAATTGGAAGGAAAGGGCAAATGACAATGATTTGCAGATGATTTGGCTATATATATAGAAACCCCAAATAATAAACTGATAAAAGAATAGAAGCAATAAGTAAGAATTCCTTAAAGTAGCTGACTACAATATTAATATGCAAAAATCAATAGTTGTACAACATACAAAAAACACAAAACAATAATAGAAAGATTAGGTTTACAATAACAACCAAAAATAAAAAAAAATCTATGAATAAACTTTACAAAACTTTGTAAAATCTGTGAAAAAACAACTTTAAATTGCTTCTGAGAGTCCAAGACAATTTGGCCAAATGTAATGATATATACCTTGTTCTTGGAGAGAAAGACAGATAGGTCAAGTAATTTACCCAGCATCTCACAGCTAGTAAGTGGGGAAACCAGGCTTCATACCTAGGTAATCTGGCTCTAGAATGTGTGCCAGTACACAATGCTGTTGTAAGTAAAATAGGCACCTCCGACCCCTTTGGTTTGTATATTTATTTATTTATTTTTAGCTCCCACAAATAAGTGAGAAAATGTGGTATTTCTCTTTCTGTGCCTGACTTACTTCACTTACTATGATTTTTTCTAAGTCTATCCATGTTGCTGCGAATGGTAGTATTTCATTCTTTTTTATAGCAGAGTAGTATTCCATTGTGTAGATATACCACATTTTCCGTATCCACTCATCTGATGATGGACATTGGGGCTTGTTCCAACTCTTGGCTATTGTAAACAGTGCTGCAGTAAACAGTGGAGTACAGGAATCCCTTTGACATGATGATTTCCATTCCTCTGGGTATATTCCCAGCAGTATAATATCTGGGTCATATGGTAGGTCTATCTGTAATTGTTTGAGGAATCTCCAAACCATTTTCCATATAGGCTACACCAGTTTGCAGTCCCACCAACAGTGTAGGAGGGCTCCTTTTTCTTCGCAACCTCATCAGCATTTATCATTCTCTGTTTTTCAGATGTTAGCCATCCTAACTGGGGTGAGATGGTATCTCAGTGTGGTTTTGATTTGCATTTCCTGAATGCTGAATGATGTTTAGCATTTTCTCATGTTTCTGTTGGCCATTTGTATATCTTCCTTTGAGAAATGCCCATTCAGCTCCTCTGCCTATTTTTTAATTGGGTTTTTTGTTTTTTTGCTGGGAAGTTGTTTGAGTTCCTTGTATATTCTGGATATTAATCCTTTGTCAGATGTATATTTTGCAAATATTTTCTCCCACTCTATTGGTTGTCTTTTCACTCTGTTAATTGTTTCTTTTGCTGTGCATAAGCTTTTTAGTTTGATATAATCCCATTTGGAAAAACTTCAAATTTATACCAACCTGGCTCAAAGAAGCTCTGATATAATATCTTCAGAAAATATAAAGTAAACATAATTAAAATATTAAATGAATATAAAATATTGAGAAAAATGTAGAAAATAATAAAACTCAATAAAGTTACTTACAATCCTACCACTATAATGTAACTATCATTATGATTTTTGCATATTTTTCAACTCTAATTTTTTTCTTGTGCATCAGATCACCTTCAAAATAAACATCAGAAAGTATGTATATTTTTAATAGCAAGCAATAAGATTATTTATTTAACTTATTTGAAGGCCTAAATGCATTACATTATTACTGTTTTTAATTTTTTTGTTTGATTTGACTAGTGTCACTGAATACTCATTCACTAGACATGTATCTTTTCTGAGGATTCTTTGTTCATGGTCTTTGTTCCTTTTATTTGTTAGGAATTAATGGTTCTCTCCTCAATTTTTGTGGGCTCACTGAAAAATGAAGGTTTTAATTTTTTATATTTAAAGCATATATATTGGATATTTTTTTAACCTATAGGACATTAAAGAATTGCTATTGTTTGAATGTGTCCCCCCAAAGTTCATGTATTGGAAACTTAATTCCCATTGTAACCATGTTAAGAGACTGGAAAATCTGACTATGGTATTTGAGAGGTAGGGCCTTTGGGAGAGATGATTGGCTCAAGAGGACTCTGTCCTCCTGAATGGACTAATTCATTCATGGATTAATGAATTAGTGGGTTAATGGGTTATCAGGGAGTGACTCGTAGCTTTATAAGGAGAGCAAGCGAGCATGTAAAAAATGCTTTTCTGCCTCCTCTCCGTGTAATATCCTGGATCACCAAGGACTCTGTAGAGACACCTCACCAAGAAGGCCCTAATCTGACGTGCACCTGGTCTTTGGACCTCCCAGCCTCAAAACTGTAAGAAATAAATTTCATCATTTTATAAATTATGCAGTTTCAGGCATCTTGTTATAAGGAATAGAAAACAAACTAATATAACAATACATGTAGTCAAACTCAGCAAACTTTATCTTTTTTATTTTTGTTATTTTTGCATTTTAAATCCTTTAAATTGTGAATTATAATATGGAAAAATTCACAAACATAAATAGTTGGAATCTAGAAAGTTCAAGATGCATCCTTGATTTATCATTTATGTTTACCTGCATGTTTACTCTTTCTTTTGGTCTTCATTCCATTCCAGTTTTTATCTGGAACCATTTGCCTTCTGTGCATCTCTTAGCATTTCCTTTAATGTGGTTCTTCTGATAACAAGTTTTCTCAGTTTTTGATTGTCTAAAAATATTGTTATTTCAAATTAATTCTTATAGGATGTTTTTCTTGAGTATAGAATTATAATTTTTCAGTTACTTTCTTTTTGCACATTAAGATATCATTTCACTGTCTTCTGGCTTTCATTGTTTCTGAAAAGATGGCTATCAAATTTAATTTTTTTTGTAGTGTAATATTTTTCTTTTTCTTTGGCTACTGTATTAGTTGCAATTGCTATGTAACAAATTACACAAATTTATTACCTCAAAACAACACACATTTATAATCTTACAGTTTTTATGAATCAGGATCAACCAAGGGTTACCTGGGTCTTCTGTTCAGGGTCTCACAAAGCTAAAATCATTGGCATTAGCTAGGGCTATAAACTCATCTGAGACTCAGTATCCTTTTCCAGTGTCGTTTAGGTTGTCTGTAGAATTCAGTTCCTTGCAGTTGTAGGACTGAAGTTCCTGTTTTCTTGCTGGCTATTGGTTGTAGATTGTTTTCAGCCCCTATAGGCCACCATGTCTTAGCCATGTGACCATCTCACAGCTTATTTCTTCAAATCCAGCTGGAGAATCTCTCTCAGCCTGCTACTAGTGAGTCACATAATTTAATGTTATCACAGGAGTAACTATCCCATAACCGTTGCCATGTAATGTAATCTAATATCCCATCATATTCACAGGTCTCATTCAGGGAAGGGGATTACACAAGGTATGTATGCAAGGGGTAGAAATCTTGGAAGTCATCTCAGAATTCTGCTTACTACAGCTATTTTTAGGATTTCTTTCTTGTCTTTTATCATTGACTATTATCATGTATCTAGGTGTGAATTTCTATTTATCTAATTTGGAGTTTATTGGTCTTTAATCTGCAAATCAGTTTCATTAGTTTTGAAAAATTCTTAGGCATTATCTCCAAATATAGTTTCTGACCCATTCACTTTTTGCTTTTCTTCTGATACTTCAATTACTGTATGTAACATGTTTTCTCTATATCCTCTATTTGCATCAAGCACTGTTCTATATTTTCCATTCTTTACTTCATCTAAATATTTTCTTCTGAGCTATCTTCCAGTTTACTAATTCTCTGTTCAGCCAAAGTCTAATCTACTGTTGAAACCAAGCACTGAATTTTTTCTGTTACTATAGTTTTTGACTGTAGAGCTTCCATTTGGTTATTTTCACATTGACTATGTAATTTTTATATGCAATTCTTGCAGTAATTTGTTTTCTGTCCTTAAACATAGTAAGTGCAGTTATTTTAAAGTCTGTGACAGATAGTCTAGAACCCCTGTAGGTATATTTTTACTGTCTGTTGTTTTTACTATTTCTCATTCATGTCGCCTTCTCTCCTCACATATGTGATTATTTATGATAGTACCCCTGACATGGTATTTGAAAACTTGTTTGTAGAGATAATTTGAGCCCTAGGACAATATTATCTGCATACAGAGAGAATTGTTTCACTTGACTTTATTAGTCTCAGGCCCATAGCAAACCCAGATTTTTAAAATTCAGTTTCAAGAAATAAGATTTTTTTTCTCAATTATAACATACTTGATTGTACATTTATGTGGGGTGCTGAGTTGAATATCATTACCAGTGTGCAATTTGTGAGGCTAAATCAGGACAATTAGCATATTCAATATTATACAAAATAATCATTTTTCATGGCCCTTTGCCAATTCCATCCTTACACCCCCTCCCCTTTTCCCACCTCTGGTAACCTCAGTTATGTTCTCTCCTTTTGAAAGTGCAGTGTATTATTGTGTTTATTGCATATTTATTTCTTTTATTTTTTTAGCTCTCACTTATGAGTGAGGACATGCATATTTTTCTTTCTGTGCCAGGGTTATTTCACTCCATATGATTTTCTCTAAGTTCATTCATGTTGCTGTGAATGGCAGTATTTTGTTCTTTTTTATGGCATAGTATTCTATTGTGTATATATACCACATTTTCCTTATCTAGTCATCCAATAATGGACATTTAGGTTGGTTCCAACTCTTGGCTATTTTAAATAGAGCTGCAATAATCATGGGGGTGCAGGTATCCCTCTGGCATGATGATTTCCATTCATTCAGGTGTATACCTGGCATTGGAATTGCTGGATCATATGGCAGTTCTATCTGTAGTTTTTTGAGGAACCTCCATCCTGTTTTCCATAATGGCTGCACCAATTTATAGTCCAACTGACAGTGTAGGAGAGTTCCCCTTTCTCTGCATCCTCACCAGCATTTGTTATTCTCTGCCTTTTTGATCATAGCCAGTCTAAGTGGAGTAAGATGATACCTCAGTGTGGTTCTGATTTGCACTTCCTTGATGCTTAGTGATTTTGAGCATTTTTTCATGTGTCTGTTAGCCATTTGTATATTTTCTTCTGAGAAATGCCTATTCAGCACCTTTGCCCATTTTTAAAGTATGTTATTATTTTTTTTTTTTTACTGTGTAAGTTGTTTGAGTTCTTTGTATATTCTGGATATTAATCCCTTGTCAGATGCATAGTTTACAAATATTTTCTCCTACCCTGTAGGTTGTCTTTTTGTTCTTTTAATTGTTTCTTTTGCTGTGCAGAAGCTTTTTAGTTTATATAATCCCATTTGTTTATTTTTCCTTTGGTTGCCTGTGCTTTTGTAGTCATATTCATAAAGTCTTTGCCCAGTCATACTTCCTGAAGTGTTTCCCCTATGTTTTCCTTAAGAGTTTTATAGTTTTAGGTCTTGTATTTAACTCTTTATTCAATTTTGGGTTGATTTTGGTATATGGTGAGAGGTGCAAGTCTAGTTTTATTCTTCTACATATGATGCCCAGTTTTCCCAGCACTATTCACTGAAGAGACAGTCTTTTCTCCAATGTATGTTCTTGTTGCCTTTGTTGAAAATCACTTGGCTGTAAGTTTGTGGGTTGATTTCTGGATTCTTTAGTCTGTTCCATTGTTCTGTTTGTATGTTTTTAAGCCAGCACCATGCTGTTTTGTTTACTGTAGCTTTGTAGTATAATCTGAGGTAAGGTAGCGTTGTTATGCCTCCAGCTTTATTTATTTATTTATTTATTTATTTTTGCTCAGGATTGCTTTGTCTATTTGGGGTCTTTTGTTATTCCATGTGAATGTTAGGATTGTTTTTTTCTTTTTCTGTGAAAAATGTTATTAGTATTTTGATGGGGACTGCATTGAATTTATAGATCTATTTGGGTAGTATGGACATTTTCACAATGTTAATTTTTACAATCCAAGATCATGGAATGTCTTTATATATTTTTGTGTCCTCTTTAAATTCTTTCAACAGTGATTTGTAGTTCTCATTGTAGAGTTCTTTTGCCTCCTGGGTTACATTTATTCCTAGGTATTTTATTGTCTTAGTGACTATCTTTCACTATTCTGCTTCAAATTTTGTTTCCTAACCTTATGAGACTTTCAAAGGTGTCACTTAGTCTTTCATCACCAAGGGCAAAGGTGACTTCAAATGACAGTCTCAACTCTCAGAATTTCACTTTTTTCCTGGATCTTGAGCAGGTAATTCTTCACTATTTTTTAGCTTTTCCATGCTTTCAAGTATATGGTTTTGTATTTAATATTGTTTTTCTAGTTGCTCCCAGGTGGAGAGTTGGCCTGCTTACCTAACACACCGTTTTTGAAAGTAGAACTTTCCAACTTTTATTTCCTGAAATTTTTCTCATGACTTTTAAACTTAGAAACGCTTTTCTTCTAGAAGCTTGACAAATATTTGATTTTAAAAGTTTTGATTTTATGTGTTTTATCTCATTTATATACTTATATCTATTTCTATATATGTATGTATATATTTCTTTAATCCATTTCTATCAATATTTGGGTATGTAATTCTTTATTGATTACTCATGTATTTGCCAAAGGGACAACTAAATTTATCATTCCATTAAAATTCCAAATATTCTTAAGTTTTCTTCTATTAAATATGAAACTAATTAAATAAAATGGAAATATGTTTTAAGTTAACTTAGGGATTATCAGAAAATAATAAAAATATGCTTTTTAAGTAATGGCTAGATTTGTACTTATGCTAGTAATTGAGAACTTGTACATTTTTTTGCCCACTTTTTTTCAGTTTTATAAAGGATTAACATGCTGAAGAATATTAGAATGTGTTGTATTTGTAATACTCCTTCAGACTATGGAGACTGCTTTTACAATTGATGAGCCTGGAATAAAAATAAGGGCCATCCAAATCTTAGCTCAATATCCTGTTTAATTTATTTTATAAGACTGAATGTCCTTTTGATTCTCCTCCATTGCTAAATCTAAAGCTAAAATAATTAGAAGAGAAACATCTTTTTTGTTAATAAGAAAGTGAGGTAAATAGTTTGAGGTCAATGACTTTGTATGTGTGTTTGATTGTCTCTGTAGATATTCACATGGAAATGAAATGAAAAGCTCCATTATATCTATAAAAATCCAATTTCAAACACACTAATCTTATCTGGACTGCTATGTAAAATATAATTATGTGGTTTAAGATAGACTTATAGTAGATAGCTATCCTTCATCCAGCATTTTGTGTTTGTGTGTGTGTGTGTGTATGCACACATGAGCCTGTGTAATTTACGTGGAGGTGGTGTACGTGGTGAGAACGAGTCTGTGGGGAGATGTTCAGATAGAATATAGCTTAGGGGCCATACAGAGACAAAATATTCTTCCTCTGTTTCTTTGTGACTGAATAATTCATAACTAAAGTTTACACTGAGAATTCTGAGATTTTCTGGATTGGCTGAATTTTAACATTTGGGGTAGTTTGTTATATCTCTATTACCCTAAACTCTGATTTAGATGTTGTCCAGAGAAGTTTTCATCCCAGCTTCACTGTTTTCTGTTGAATTACTTCGAGAAATTTATGTAAACTCTCTGTCCCTTGGTTTTCTTATTTGTAAAATGTCAATAATAATAGTACTTATTTCATAGAGCTGCTGGGAAGATTAAGTGAGGTAAAGTATTAAGTATTAAAGATTAAGACTGAAGATTAAGTTAGGTGCCAAGCAGAATGACCGGCACTTGTTAATTTAAATGATTATCATAATTATTAAATCTTAAATATTAAAACTGGGAGAGACCTATAAAATGCATTGATCTAAGCTTATATTTCTACAGAGTATAAAACTTAGTTACTGAGATATTGAGTACTATTTCAAAGGGCATACAGTCAAGCAGAGCAGAACTCAAACTTGGAGCTAATGACTAGGAATGAATATTTTTTCCACTGAAACTATTGTTAGATAAATGAATAAATGAGCAAGTGAGTATTGTAAGTAAAATTTCCAGATAATATTCAACATAATTCTATGTATAATTGTGATTCTAGAATGCAGAGAATGAATGAAGTTTTCATAGATTATAAAAATGTTTTAGATTGTTCTAACTATGAATGGCTTAGATAAGGCTTTTCAACACATATGGCACAGTATCTGTAGAGAAAATGGGAGCAGGAGGGAAACTAGTACACAATAATTTAAATGAAATATTGATATTGTCTAGTTATGCATAAAGCAAGGCTACTGTATGTCTGAAGTAGTTGTGATATTATGTCTTTTATTTTATAAAAGATTTTGAAAAGGAACCCAAAAGAAATAGGGACTGGGCATTTCATTTAAGTGAGCATTGAATCAGACCTCCCTCCATGGTGTGATATGTCAGTATTTCCCATTTCAAGAGCTAGTTTATCATAGAGACTTATCGCTGCTGACTTTTGGCTCATACTTGTTTTAATTAGTACTTATGGGATTCCATGATCTCTGACTGCCCCCACAACTGCCACTGCAATTTCCTTTTTTTCTTTTTTTTTTTTTCCTTTTTGTCTTTTATCATGTCTGGCAACGGATCGCAACCCTCAGTGTTGCGCCCATACCGGACCGGGACCGGCAACGGGATCGCAACCCTCGGTGCTGCGCCCGCACCTCGCTCAGCCAGTGAGCGGGAACCGGTCTGTATGTGGGATCCAAACCCTCGACGGGAGCGCCGCTGCGCTCCCAAGCGGCGCACTGTAGCAGTGCGCCACCGGGCCGGCCCTGCAATTTCCTTTCGATTGCAGTCTCCTCTAGGCAGCTAATGTGGTGGATAGGTAATTCCTATGCCGCTAAGGAGAGGGGAGAGGTGAGGGCAGAAAGAATTAAGGAGTGGTTCTGGAATAGCCAAGAATATAATCTTCATCTTTCTCTCAATGGGCAAAGCCAACGAAGCAGAGAATCATAGCTTGGAGAAAAAAAGTGGTTTTTAATTTTTTAATTTTCAATTTTTGATTTTTAGGAAAGGTAATAGAGTGTGAAGAAGGATGGAGTAAGGTGGAAAGTGAAGGGAATAGAAAGAGGGAAGTTTTACAGTCTGCCTTTAGTATCTAACTTTAAGAATTTGGAGATGACTATTTTCTGCATTAATCCATTACCATAGAAATGCAGACATTAGTCTTCAATGATGAGGTCATTTAAAAAACCGGGCTTATGCAGGTCCAGGAATAGGGACTAGTTGTGTCACAAGGGTGTTCAGTGCCCAAGGACGTGTGTGATTGCTGTTCATGGTGGCGACATCCCAGGGGAAGGCCTGGCCTCAGCCATCCATTCTCTGAAGTATCCCTCTCAGGAATCCATTAATCCCAATTACAGAATAAGTATCCCACATGTCAGGTATGGCTTAAATTTCTTGATATAGTATGGGTGTGTTTTAACGGTGGGCACTGTGCTAAATTTTAAGATGGGCATAAAAGTGGCAACATACCTCAGAAGTTCTATAAAAAGTGAAAAGAAAAAATAATTTTACAGGATTTTATGCACAAATTGTGAAAGTTAAGATAGGGTCATTTGTTTTGTGTCTAAACACAAAGTCAGGACTATTGCTTTTCCTTCTTCTTCCTCCTGTTAGGAGATACATCCACTCCAGGGCCTCCATTCTAGCCTTCCTCCAACTTGTTTATCTATTCATTGCTACATTTATTCATTCATTAACCAACATCTGTTTAAGATCTGCTACCACTGCTGGGCACTGTGTGAGGTCTGAGGAGATGATGGGAGACAGCCATCAATCCCATACTTTAATCCCATACGATATAAAATCAACTGTGACATGGCTATATGGGGCTAGAGAGACAGTCTATTACAGGGAGACTCAACTCCATCAAGACCAAGTCAGGGAAGGCTTCTCTGAGGAAGTGGTGTTTGAGCTGAGTTCTGAGAGTTAACCAGAAGTTAATCAGACAAAGATGGGCAACTAGAAGTGCTGGAGGTAATACCAGAGGAGAGGGTCTGGGGAGGCCCATAGCCAGCCTTAACCCACCCCGTCCTCTAGCAGGTTCTTGACTCTGTCACAGGAAAGAATTCAAGAGCAGAGTCATAGTAGAAAGTGAAAGCAGGTTTAATGTAGCAAAGTAAGGAACACAGACTTCACAGAGAAAAGTGCAGCGTAGCTCCAGAGACTGAGAAGGGCCTGAACTAAGTTTAATACAAAAGTAAGAAATACACACTTAGAGTTTAGTACAAAGTGTAGGCTGGCTCAAGAGAGTGAGCAGCTGCCCAGTAGAAGTAACCTAACACAAAAGTAAAGCATACACACCTCGCCAGTGAAGTGCAGGTTGGCCCCAGGAAAAGTGGAAAGAACCCCTCCTTCTGCAGGGATTCAACTTTTACAACTTTGCTATCTAATATATACTCATGCTATCTAATGAATATTAAACTGAGGGGTGGTTCCCAGTTATGTAACCTAGTCTTGCACATGCTCATTTGGTCTCTCTTAGAGCATGCTCATTAGTTAAATTCCATCATATGTACCAAATATATTCTAATCTATTCAGTACCCTTTAGTGCCTCCAGTGGGAGGTCATTCAAATAAAGTCCTTTTACTGAGCATGCTCTGTCAGTGAGCTGTCCCCTGTGGTCTCAGTCTTCATGTGCTGGTGCTGAAAATGGGTGCTATAAGCCACCCTAGCTCAGGACTCAGCAGCACAGCTTGAGTCCTCATGGAGTGGTTTGAGATTCAGGGGAATGGCCCAAAACCCGATCCCAGGGGAACTGAGCATCTCCTATCTCAGAGGGAAGAGATGCAGAATGACAGGAATGTTTCTGTTTGAGCGAACCTCAGACCCTGCATTGCTTAACATGAAAACCATGGTGCATACTACACAATGCTCATAATGACTCCATGCTCCAGCACAGAAAAACATCCTGGCCTGGCACTGTCAACTCACTCATGCATAGTATTTTCTACAGACACTGCAGTATTTTCCCTCAAGTTTCTTTCAGATATTTTAGAACTTTCTTAATAATTTAATATACTTTTGTGCCATCAGTTTGCTTCCTGTCTCTTATATCAACTCAAAATTCTTTTCTTTCTAACCACTTGTTGCAAAGGAGAATGCAATGTGGAGATGTAACTGGACTATACAATCTAGGATTAGTGGTATTTGGCAGGATTCCATACCATTCAAGATATCTGCTTATCATAGAACCTAGAATTAAATTCTCTTTAATCATTGAATCATCTGTACCAAAGGTGCACATATTGTGCCTAACAGCATCATTGCTAGAGAAAATCGAGCATTAAAATTGTTCCCATCCTCTGAAAAAAACTTTTTTTTTTGGTCAAGCAGCTCTTGAAAGCATGACCTAGAATTTCTTTCCCTGCTGTTTTTTTTTCTCATTTATTTTGTACATTTCAACAACCTCTAAGCTGGCTATAGACTTTGAACTAACAACTGGGAACACTTTTATGAGTTTCAGTTAAGAGCTCATGAACCATTATGTAGCTCAGCAAGAAAGTATGTGACTGAGAGGTTCAATTACCTTTGCATCAGAGTTACGTTTCCCTCCTCCCTGCCTCCAGTTGAGGGTAAAAAGGCTCTTGAGGTCATCAAGTAAAAGAATGTTCTGTCTCTCAAAAGAAGAGATACACGTTTTCAGCAAACCAAAATGTTCTGATGAAAGCACTTTCCAGAAAAAAAATGGCATAAAAATGTTGCAACCATGTTTCATGTTTGGTTCAGGTTCTGCCAAGATATAAGTATCCTTTTTCAGAAGGCTGTGGAGGCAAGTGCATTGGAGCTAGAAAAGCAAGAACCCCTGCTGGAACCACACTGAAAAACCTGCTGGGTAATGACGCTGTTTCCCTTTTATTTCTGTTTGAGCGGCAGTAAAGCTGGCACTTTTAAAACACAAAAGCCAGGTTCCTGCCGTGAATTCCCGAAGTGCTTCTCAAAATACCCATGCAGCAGCTGACATAAAAACGTGTACATTAATGTCTGGGTGGCTTCCTGGACCTGTCGGGAAGCACACACTCAGTTTTCAGGTAGGTTCCGTTTATGATACTCTGTAGTCTGTTTTTCAAAAATCATGAGTTCCCCATGTGGCTTAAAGTTGTGTTCTAGCCTGACTGACGTTCATGGAGTCAGGCATGTCCTTAGGAAAATCCATCCCCGACTTGTTCAGGATTGCTTCTTTATCCTATAGTTAATCGGGGAAGGTGGGCAGAGTCCCCCAAATCTCTCATGAGTCCAGTATTCTATTAGGGCTGTGCTACTATGCTGATGTTTTATGCTGATGTTTTACTAGATGTCTGTTTCCTCATCTGTAAAATGAACAGAAGAAATAGGATGGCAAGTGTAGAAGTGTAATGAGATTGCGGAACGAACAGCTAGAAACTTGCCTGGTTGGTGCCAGAGCCATTTGGGCACCAAGAAGCTTCTATTCAATCCAAGTGTCTATCAATTACAATAACCAGAAGGAATCTTGCAATCAAAATGTGAAGAATACATTATAAGGAGTAGTTAAGAATGAATGACAACTACATGCATATTACTGTTCTGTTAATTAATAAATACACAGGAGGTTTTGGACATCTTGATGGTTTGGGTAACCATTTTCAGTTTCTCCTCTATAAGGAACTGATGTAAAAGAAACTAGATCCAAGTTTTGTGTGAGAATTTCTAAATATACTTCAAAATGCCAGCTATTTCCTTCATTTTTCAGTCCCCCAAACACTTTATTTTCTTCTCAGTGGTGCTGCTTTGTCTGCTAACAGCTAACATTTATTGAGCTACTGGGCCAGACACTGGGCAGAGTACTTACATGTGTTACTTTATTGAATGATCACAGCTCCATGAATTAAGTACAATAATATTCCCATTCTACAGATATGCAAACTGAGGCTTGGAGATGTCAAATAACTTGTCCAGGGTTTCCCAGCTAGTATGTATCTCACAAGTCTGATTCTAGAACCAAAAAACTGAGCTGTCTTTCCGAAATAAACCCGTGGTCCTTTAAGCTTTCTGCTTTTCTTCGTAGGGATTTGCCCTCTTTACTTTATGAGTGCTGTGGTGATATGGAATGAGTTAAAAGTACTTTTGGTGGGAGGTAAAACTCCCAGATTAGGGGAACAACTGAAAATAAATCCTCCCATTGTCAGTCTCATCACAGCCATGACATTTCCTGTGGAGCATGATGAACTGTTCTTCCTTGCTGAAGCAACAGCTCAGGGTGCCTCTACTTAACCTTTCAACACCTATTAACATGTAACAAAAAAGCATTTTTAACAAAAGTCACTATATGCATGTATATTGCAATAATTTTCAAAGTAGGAATAAATCCCACTAGGGGATTTCTGTACGTATGCTTCTCTTTGTTTTATTAAGCACCAACCACCCTGCAACTTCTGATAAGCCCTTGAGTTACAATTATCCCCTGGTTGAGCCTCTAGAACTAACGGGAATGTTCATTCTTGAGTATTGGGGCAGAAGAAAGCTGAGGTTCCCTGGTATGTAGCAAACCTTCCCATAACCCTAAGCATGAAATATAGACCTTTACATAGCCTCAAGAAGAGTCTGCTTATTCTTTGGGATCTATGAACACAGAGCCAAAGAGGGGTTCTTTTTAAGAGCCTACAAAAATTTTTGTGACTAGAAAATGCAACGAATGGCTCTGAAATATGGAAAGTAAACTGAAAAATGGAAAAGAATAAATGTTTAAGTGTCTACACACTATTGCATGTCAGTCTCGTTCATTTTTAAATTTAGTATTCATAAGAAGTTCATTACATATGGAAACAATTTGTAGGTTAGTTTTTTTTCTTAGAATGCAAAATGATAGCTGAGAAATCATAGCTCATTGTAAATTAAATCAGATAATTACAGTCTCTGAAATTATCTTGCTTATTTTCCCCCTTGCTTATTATCTGTCTCCTTTTACTAGAATATAGGCTCTGTGGGAGCAGGGACATATTCTTTTCTGTTTTTGTATCTCCATTGCCTAGAATTTGTCTAGCATATTTATAATAGATATTCAGTAAATATTTGTTGGTAAATGAAACAAATACACACAAGCACACACTCACAAATCATTAGTTACTATGAAGTATCCAATACTCAGGAGGCAGTATATGTCTACTTAAAGTACGTAGAGAATGGATTCTGCAGGCAGGAAGACCCTAAAGAAAATAGGGATGATATAAATGAGGCATTTTAGCACTCCCCTGCCCCTCCCCCGACACCAGTTAGGATGTCACCTTAACTCCACAGGATGCCATATATTACAAAGAGGCGGAGGGAAACTGAGAGCCAAGAGTTCATTTTCATCTGCACATAGTTACTAGTGTGTTGCACCATCTGGGGTAATTCTGAACATTTGGTGATTGCATGTAGATTGTATGCAAATAGGCCCACTCCTGGTGCATAAGCAGCACCATTTCAGTGTGAACAGGCTGAATGTACTGTGAAGCACATGTTAACTGGAATGCTGCCTTTTATTTTTATTTTTTGGGCAGCTAATTGGTATGGGGATCTGAACCCATGACCATGGTGTCATGAGGCTGTGCTCTAACTAACAGAGCTAACCAGCCAACCTTGCTTTTCTAACAAAACAAAAAAAACACAAGGAAAATAATCACCTTTGCAGCAACAATGCAGATCCCAGGATGGTGGCAGAACCCTAGAGAAGTGGCATGTGCACACAGAAGTGGCTGTTTCGCTGCCCACCTGCCCACATGGCAACCTCTCTGAAGTCTCATCTTCCTGCCCTCCCTGGTCCCCTCTCCCCCACCCCTGGAAAGGAGGAAGCAGTGGCACCTTTATGCTGCTCTTTGTTCAGAGCTAAAATCCCTTTCAAGTGCATGTTCTGAACCAAATCTCTTATTAAGCTTGTCCACTGAATCAAGCCTTTGGGCGCCTCAGAGGTTCTCGTTTCTCTCTCTGCTTCCTCTTCCCCACAGCCCCAGGATATCATCTCGTATTCAGGAAGAGTTATCTATACTCATAGAACAATTGTTCTCTAGAGATGGTATTACCTGGCAGATGTAGTCATCAGAGCATTTCTGTTGCTTATAATAAAATACCTGGAACTGGATGATTTGTAAAAAGACGAAATTTGCTGTTTACTGTTTCAGAGGCTGGGAAGTCCAAAATCCAGGGAATACATCTGGTGAGGGTCTTGGTGACGGCAGAAGTGACCCAGGGTTCTCACATTGCAGAAATGGTGGAGCAGAGTGAGAGAGAGCTCCTCATGTGCTCCTTTTAAAGTCCTCAGAACCATGCTCACAACCACCATTAAACCATCAACTTAATCACCTCTTCAAGGTCCCACCTGTCAATTATCATAATAGGATTTCTCACCCTCAACAGTTACGGTGGGAACTAAGCTTCTAGTATATAGACTTTGGGGAACACAATTCAATCAATCCACAGCACGCAGAAGACACGTTGTACTTTTAGACTTTGCAGAAGGAAACTACATATAATGAGTTTTATGGTACTTCTATGAAATACTATATCTATTTCAAGTTTGCTCCTAAAAATACAATATAAAAATTTGATTTCTACTGTTCATAGAAGTCAATTTTGAAAACTTTAGTCAGATTAGAACTTGACAACACTCATTTTTAGATATAACTTAAAATCCTAACTCAAGGTTTTGGGGAAATTAGTTCAAGGAATTACTAATTTAAGTCACTGGGGAATGAAAACACCTCACAATTTAAATGAAATGTGAAGAAATGTTTATTAATTCCAGATTTATCTGATTTTTTGATCTTAAAATATTTTATTTAGGTTTTTATTTTTACTGTGTCAGACATCAGTAAGCTTTAATCAGATTTTTAGGTGAAAATAATTTTTATTCTTGTTTGAGAACTAATTTTATTCCTGAAAAAAAATAAATAAACAGATGTCATTGAGATTAATTGTTCTGTATGAATATATAATTATTTTGTACAGAAAATAGTAGTAGCAAGATAACTTCTGGAAAAAATGCTCAAATGGTTTATGGCTTAGAGGAATATTTTATATAAATTAACTCCTGTTGCCTATGGGCAAGAAATAAAATTGGACCGTTGAAAATTTCGCAGAAGATAGGTATGGAAAATCTTATGTAATGTAACTTTTGAAACCTAGCAAGTGTGTGGACAGATGATAACAAAACAATTGTCTTGGTACCCTGTTTATAAATGATTCCAAATTTTAGTAGAGGGGGGTGGTAAGGGTACAGGTGTACCTTCGACTTGATGATTTCCATTCCTTTGGATATATTCCCAGCAGTGGGATAGCTGGGTCATATGGTAGATCTATCTGCAACTGTTTGAGGAACCTCCATACCATTTTCCATAGGGGTTGCACCATTTTGCATTCCCACCAACAATGTATGAGAGTTCCTTTTTCTCCGCAACCACGCCAGCATTTATCTTTTGGTGTCTTTTGGATTTTGGCCATCCTAACTGCGGTGAGATGGTATGTCAGTGTGGTTTTGATTTGCATTTCCCGGATGCTGAGTGATGTTGAGCATTTTTTCATATGACTGTTGGCCATTTTTATATCTTCCTTAGAGAATTGCCTGCTTAGCTCTTTTGCCCATTTTTTGATTGGGTTGCTTGGTATACCTTCGACTTGATGATTTCCATTCCTTTGGATATATTCCCAGCAGTGGGATAGCTGGGTCATATGGTAGATCTATCTGCAACTGTTTGAGGAACCTCCAAACCATTTTCCATAGGGGTTGCACCATTTTGCATTCCCACCAACAATGTATGAGAGTTCCTTTTTCTCCACAACCTCGCCAGCATTTATCATTCAAAGTCTTTTGGATTTTAGACATTCTCACTGGGATTAAAGATTTAAATATACACTCTGAAACAATAAAACTTATTAAAGAAAACATAGGAGAAACACTTCAGCAAATAGGGCTGGACACAGATTTGGGGGTTTTGATTTGTTAAATGGTTTGAATAATGATTTGGTTTTAATGCTTAATTCTCTATTGCTTTGTATTAGAATAACCTTTTTCAGTGTTCAAACTGCATCTTGGTTCATCGGCTGTTAAGTGATAAGTATCCTTTTCAACTTGATGAACACGCAGTATCTGATGACTGTTAGAGAAGTATCACTTATGAAAAGGAGGGCAAAAAATTATTTCCTATTACTTCTAGGACTGTTGGCAAGGATGACACAATTAATTAATTGAGACAAGAGAGCCTGGTTTTAACTTTGGCCCTGTTAGCAATGTTTGGAAACCTTAGAAAGACACTTAATCTCTGTGGGCTTGATTTGTAAAATGGATGTGCTCCTGGTGTTAACCTACTTCATAGCATAACTAGGCACTATCCACAAATATGCCTGAAAGACTGTAAATGCTATAAAACTAAAGTTATAAAGTTGAATCACATTTTTTGATCATTATTACAGGTGAAAATGGTCAAATGGAAGCATTTCTGTGAAGTATTTGAGTCTATCAGAACCATATTTTATTTATTGCTGAACTCTTTTTTTTTTTTTTTTTTTTTTTTTTTTTTTTTTCTGTTCCGCCAC
>NW_007728772.1:172191-216685 GCF_000696425.1 Galeopterus variegatus | reverse complement strand
TTTTTTTTTTTGTCTTTTGTCTTTTTCCGTGTCCGGCAACGGATCGCAACCCTCAGTGTTGCCCCCGTACCGGACCGGGGACCGGCAACGGGATCGCAACCCTCAGTGTTGCTCCCGCGCCTCGCTCAGCCAGTGAGCAGGAACCGGTCTGTATGTGGGATCCGAACCCTCGGGCGGGCGCGCTGCCATGCTTCCCAAGCGGCGCACTTATCCAGTGCGCCACCGGGCCGGCCCTATTGCTGAACTCTTTATACATCATTTTCTTACTCTGTAATAAAAATGAGACAGTGGTTCTGGGCAGAACATCATTTTTAGGTATTTGGTAAAATGTCATTAACAACTGCTTTATCAAAAAACAGTGATGGAGCGCCTAGTTTGTGCCAGACCCTGTGCTGGGAACTGAGGATACAGAATGACTGAGACAAAGTTTCTGTCCTCAAGGAATCTGAGTAAGTGCTAGTATTGAAATATATCAGAAATTTCTTTTAGCCAAGTTAAAGATTGCTTTCTGAGAGATCTAAAGTTTTAACATGGATTTGACCAATTTGACCTTTCCTTCTTGGCTTCTTCAGTGACACCTAGGAGACTTCCCATGGGCTGAGTGCAGAGGGGGCCCGATAAACAGTGGATTTAGGCAGTTAAAGGGTATCTTCCTAGCACAGAGCCTCCATAGGCTCCACAGCCAAGCTAGCTTGGACTGGGACAAACCAGCGTTGCTCTCTGTATTGTTGCCCTTGGGGACTTCCAGCACTGCTCCAGGCTCTCTTTTTACAGCCCCTGGAAATAAACCCTGAGTCCGGGCTCTGAATTAACCCCAGCACTAGGAATGACCCCACGTGGTCTCAGGCTATTTGTATAAATACCAACCCAAGAGTAGACAATTCTGTTACTCCCTTGGATTTTCTTGCCTTCACCTGCTATGATTTGGGTAAGGAAAGGTGGATACTCAAATATTTTGATCAGTTTTCAAAGGTGGGAGAAATTTGATACATAATTTTATATTACTGAAATGACTAACTGAAGAAATTTGCTAGTCGGTTGCATCAAAAAGTCAAACAGTTGTCTAAAAGTTCTCTCTCATATCCATTTCCTGCCATCACTGAATCCTGTATGGGTTTCTAGGTGTCTATTGGATGATGTAATTCTTACATAGTTTTTAAAAAATAACACTTGAGCATTTGCAAAAGGACTAAAGTATCTGATTCACTTTGATTTACATCTACAAAGAAATGTTAACTGTCAGAGATCCAGCTGATCTGATAGAAGGGGGCTCCTTTTTTATTTCCTTGTTTATACTAAGAGGCAGAGGTTTGTAACATTTGTTCTTGAGTTCACCACAACGTGGCACTCTAGTAATTCTATAACTCTGGATGTTTCTAGTTGATGGAGATGCCTTCAAAATATTGGACTTCTATCAAGAGTTTCTGCTTGGAAACATGAATCATCATTCTCCAAGATTGCCACTTATAAAGTTATGGAGGGCCCAGTTAATTAAGAACAGGTGCTCCACTTACATGGATGTTTTCTTATGCTTTGCTTAAAACATAAGAGCAAAAACAAAACACAATTTTTTTTTGATTCTTTAATTATTATCTTTTCTGTTTCTTTCTGGAAGGCAGACCCCAAAGAATAAAAATCAAAATCTTACTGTAATAACTAAGGAAACAAATTTGAAAATTAATAACTATATGAATAACTATATGGGTGAGGTATGGAGTAAAACTTCTGGTATATATAAGAAGAAAATTTTATTTCAGATACTACAGGATGAGACAATAATGTTACTCTAGGAATTTTGATGGGTTCTCACCAGGTAACTTGATTTCCTGATGGGGTATTATGGCACTACGGCGAAGACTAATGTCTGGAATCCTGTTGACATCACCAGTTGTAGTGCTCTTGATCCTGTTCGTGATGCCAGTTGTAAAGCTACTTGGCCACGCCAGTTGTCAGACTCTTTTACTTGCTGGTAATCCTGCTGACTGGGCTGATCATTGAGCTAAGGCTGGGTCTGGTGCCCACAGACCCCTCAAGCCCATTCATAGACTGGGTCACCAACCCTTTACATGTCAGGCTGGGTCACCAGACCCCTTCATGCAGGTCTATGAACCAGGTAACTGGCCAAAATGTCCTTGGAGCCGTAGATTGGAGAGCATGGCTGCGCCGAGCAGATGCCTGAGGTAGACGCCTGCCGGCCCGCTTCATAGAACTACCTCTCTCTCTCTCTTCCTCTCTCTCTCTGTCTCTGTCTCTCTGTCTTTCTCTCTCTCTCCCTCTGTAGAACATAAGAATAGTAACAAAACTAAAAAGACACAGTGGCACGCAGGTGCACTAACTCCACACACACACACACACACACACACACACACACACACACACACACACACACAATTTGCTTACAAAGGATGCCGAACCACACCCAAGTGGACCCAAGGCGAGGGCCCTGACCAAACTATTCTATTTTCCCAACAGGTATACAGGCTCAGAGTAGTGACCTCTTCATGACCTACAGGCTTGAAATCATCATATCTTCTAGGGAGAATTAATTATAAGAGGCCAGGAAGTGTCAATCCACTTCACCATAGAAGTATGTGAGAGAGAGCTCTGTTTATTGGCTCTTTGACTATCACATTGATACACAAACCTCACATGAAAGCAATTATGAACATGTAATTTATTGATTCTAATTTAGGAAGGATTTAAACTTGAAATTAAGACTCGCTAACAGTAGTAAGTAGTCAACAAGTTCCTTTTCTGATATCTTCATTGCAGAGGAATTTCCCATCTTCCCTTTTATTTTTCTCCTCATTTTATATGTATACAAAAAGGAAATAGAAGGAAGAGAGAGAAGGATAAGGAAAGAATTGAGAGAAAAAAATTCAGAATAATTTTTTCTCAGCTTATAGAACTTCGGCTTCATGTCCATTTGTAGTTATAAAACTAACAAGAGTGAAATGGCCAGTATTTGCCAAACCAGGACAATTACCAGGCACTTCCCAAACACTGTATTTATAGGAGGAGCCAATTATCCAAGAACTAAAACAAAACAACAAAATGCCAGGAATGAAGTGGGTACATGGTTTTACAAATTAAAATTTAAGGGAAATTAAATTTGAAAGACTGGCCTACTTATTCATACCATTAGCAAGTTGTCCTTAACATTTCACATTATTTTCTTACACATGACACTTTGGTTCACCAAGCCAGTTCTGTTCCTTATTGCCATGAAGCTCTGAGATACTCTATAATTTCTGGCGTATTCCTCTTGATTTATTACCAAGAGACTGTGACTAAACGTAGGCCTGTGCTGCATTTCTATCATCTGGCTTTAAAAGCTTGCAAAATATATTTTAAGTATTCATGTATTCAACTGTTACCCACCTCTTGAACATTCTCTTCCATCTCCAAGACGACAAGCTTAATCCTGACTTCTTCTCCCTTTTCATACTGCATCTGATCTTCCTACTAATTATGGCCTCTGGTCATTTAAAATAATTTTAGTTTTCAAGTTGTCTCCTGGTGGTGTTTTCACTTCTACCTGAACTGGACCCAGTAGAGAGTGTTACCTCGACTACTATGACCTTTCATCATATCCCCATTTCTAGTCTCCAAGCTCAGGCTTCCAACTTCTCCCAGTAGAGTGTTGTAGAAAGCGCACGGTCACTGAAGCCAGGTAAACTTCAGTCAAATTTCAACTCTACCACTAACTAGTCTTACTCTCAGACAAATCATTTAACTTTGTCTGAGAGTAGAGTCTGCACCTGTCACCTACTCTAAAACATGAAAATAGTCATACCTCTTCAGAGTGATCATATGGCTTAAATGAGAAAGTCAAAGGGATCTTAGCCAGAGAATGACCATCTTTGGAGTAACTAAGACCAAACAGAAAATATCAGCTAGCCATTAACTTGGGAACTGATAATCGTCAGTTCCTTAAGACCAGCAGAGGAAATGAGAAACTGACAGTATGGCTGAAATTGCCCAGAGATTAAATCATGCCCCAAAAGGATCCTTTGCAAAGGTTTATTTCTGTTTGTCTCCCAACACATGCTCTTATGTTGATTTACTTTAGATGTTGAGTGCCTACAATTAGGAATTGAAACTAAGTTTTCTTACCTCCCTAATCAACTGCAAACAGAGGTAATCCAAGAGAAAAAGGTAAGGCACCCTAGCTAATTATTAGCTCATCTTCTTGCTTAAAGGAAGATTGCATCCACATTAGTTAGAGGTATGAGTCAGGTATTTTTATGTTCAAGTGATGCTTGACTGAGGTTATTGTCTTTGAGCTGTCTGTACGAGATAAGGACTTCAATCCCTAATATAACATCAAGGGTTTGAAGCTTACTAGTCCACTAATGGCAGATTCCATGACGCCAAAGCACCCAGTCCATTACCGGACCCTAACATCTGACTCAGACCCTCTGCTAATCCCATGACCAGCCTCCCCCTTTTCCTACAGGACAAAACACTTCCCTTCCCTTCCCTGTTCCCCTTTATAAACCCCAAAACATACATCAGAAGGTGGGATGATATTAGCTTAGTCATCCCCCAGATGCTGGTTATCTGAATAAAACTTCCAATCCTTGCACCAACTTTTGCACTTTTGAGTCATTTGTTTAGGGTGAGAGGGCAAGCTGAGCCTGGCTTCAGTGACCATATGCAAAGACACATGAAAAATGCTCCCATAATGATATATGCTATAGGCTGTCAATGTCAGTCCTCTTCCTTTAACCTTACCTCAGAGCTGATGGGCATTGCTGGAGAAAGTACAGATTTAAGCCCACTATAAATTCTTGCCATCAAATTATACTTATTCATTTATGTACTCTTGTTTTAGTCAGGGCTTCTGGTTGCCAGCAAGACAATCCACTCTAGCTTTCTTCTTCCCCTCCCTCCCTCCCATCCTTCCTCTCCTCCTCTCTTTCTTTCTCTGTCCCTGCCTCTCTCCCTACTTCTCTTCCTTTCTTTCTTCCTAAATTGAGGTATAACATAAATATAGGCCAACAAAATTTTACATATGTATACACTCAGTATCCAGCATCCCAATCAAGACAGAAAATTTGCAGCAGCCCAGAAGCTGATTCTTCTCTCCTTCCTATTACATGCCCCCCATCTCCTTCCCCTGAGCTAACCACCATTCTGACTTCTATCACCAGAGATTAGTCATGCCTGTTCTTGCACTTCGTATACATAAACTCATATGGTAAGTACTCTCTGTTTCTGGTTTCTTCTGCTCGACCATGTCAGTGAGATTCTTTCATATTATATTATGTGGTTTTGTGCTTTTTATTTTGATGTTTTTTAAAAAATTGGTCTATGGTATGACATCGTGTGAGTATATTACAATTTATTCATTTTTGATGGACATTTTGGATTTTGGTTATGAAAACAGCTACTATAAACATTTTTTACAAGTCTTCTGGTGGATATATATATATATATATATATATATATGTGCTTATTTCTTTTTCTTTTAAAAAAATTTTTATTGAATCATAATTGATTATACATATTTTAGGGGTTCAACACTGAAATATGTTGATCAAATCAATATTACCAGCATATATATTGTTACAAATCACACTTATTCTTTATGCCTCTTGTCCTATCTCTCCCTGTCCCTCTCTCCCTCCCCCCTCCCACTTCTGATAACCCTAGATTTCTTCTCTCCTGAAAAAGTAATTGTTACTCTATTGATTTGTCACCTAGATGATCTGTCCAATGCTGAGAGGTGTGTTCAGGTCCCTAATATTATCATAGAGCAGCTGCTTCTTCTGTCATTCTGGAATGGGCTTTGTGGAGAGAGACATCCTCTTCTTTTCTTTGGTCTCTGCTGGTGACTCTCCTTGTGTCAATGCACTCCAGTGGCTGGTAGACCTGGTGGTTGTGACATCAGCCACTTTCGTGGCAGCTGTGGTTATTGTGGTGGCTGTGGTGGGCCACCCACATGGAGGTGATGTTTTGGCATGGTGTGCCTGGATGTAGGAGGGGGGGTTCTGGTCCCCCACTTCAGATCTCAGGTCCCTGGGTGGGCTCCAAGGCACTGGCAGTGTGCCTGGGCTGGAACTAAGATTTTGTCCTTTGCTTATTTCTAAAATGGGAGAACTTCTTGTGGGCACCAGTATTTGAGCTGTATGGTTGAGCTAAATTGCTGCTTTGCTGCTGATTCCCTAGGGAAGGCTTTTTGTGCAGCTCAGGTTTTAGTGGTTGACTTTATAAGTACTTCCAACTCTCTAGAGACAGGTGTACCTGGGTTGTGTAGAAACTCTGATCTGGGCCTGAGTCTTTTCATCAAACTGCACCCCATGCAATTCTATATTCCTGACCAGTCTCCTCTGAGTGGTCCTTTCCTGATTGGCATGCTGGTCAACTGTCCTTGCTGTGCCCCAGTGTTCCCCCAGTGGGCCCATCTCCTCGACCACCTGTGCTCTAAACACTTCCCATGGGATGGGCCATGCTCCAGTCCCTTGCGATGACTCACCAGCCTCTGAGTGGCTCCTTTTTTCAGTTCTGGCTCCTCGCTCCTATGTGGTTCCACAGGAACCCTATTAGTGGTCTTGCTGGCCTGGGGGCCACCAAGGCCCTCTTCTCCCCTGCAGTCACCAAGCAACTTCATCTGATGAGCACAGCTGCAACTTTTTGCTGACTCCTGCTCTATGTGCTCAGCAGCTCCAGCCTTAAAGTGGCCACAGCATGAAATGGAGCAGTTTTTTCTTTCTCTCATCGTGGCTTCTCCTGCCTTCATGCACTCTGTAGGTCTCTCCTCCTCTTCCCTGAGCTCAAGTGGACCCAGCTTGGCTATTGTTACTTTTTTATAGTTGCAAATTGGTTGATTAGTGGTAGAGAGTGACGATGGGAACCGTCTATTCTACCGTCTTGACCAGAAGCACATATATGTGCTTATTTTTATTGTCTATGTACTTAAGAGTGAAATTGCTGGATAATAGGATAGGCATATTTTAAGCTTAGTAGATAGTCCCATCTTAGCTAGTTGAACTAGGAAGGAATTTATTGAGAAATATCAGATACTTCACAGATTCAGTGGATACTCGCTATGTCTTAATTTTAGGAACATCTTCCAGAGCCACACTGCAGAGCTGGCCTGGTAAGGCCATTATGCTCCAGTTGACTTAGAACCATGCTGCCTCTGTTGTGATATGAACCTTCCACCATTGCCACCAACCATGGAAACCCACTGCTGGGTTGAGGAGAAGAATCACCTTGCTGCCCTGTATGGCAGAGTGTCTGAGAGGCCAACTCCTTTGTAAAAAGACTTTCAGCAAATCTTTCTATTTTTAGGCTCACTTCACATCTCATACTGAAAAAGTATATGGTATTTCAAACTTCTGAGACTTGCTGTAATGAAACCTTATGGTTCTTGTTATTTCCACCTTCATGAGTATGATTCAGTTTTCTCAAGATTTCTAAGTCAGTTACCAATTGTATTAGTTCATTTCTGTTGATTATAACAAAATACTTGTACTGGGTAATTTGTAAGAAAATGAAATTTATTGCTTATAGTCTTGGAGGCTGGGAAATCCAAAGTCCAGGGAACACATCTGGTGAGTGTCTTCTTTGGTGGTGGTTTTACAGCAATGCAGTGATCTCAGATGGCAGAAAATGGTGGAGCAGAGAGAGAGAGAGTAACCTCTTCATTCACTTTCCTTTGAAAGCCCTTAGAACCATGCCCATGACCACCATTAAACCACAAACTTTTTTTCTCCTTTTCTTGGCCCCATCTTTTAATTACCATGATAGGATTTCCCACCATACACAGTTACAGTGGGAATTAATTTTTGGTGGGACATTCATTCCAAGGCACCAATCATCTGTCTTGCTAGCTTCCAAGTATTTGTTAAAAATATTTGATCTTCTCTTTATCCTCCTCTCTACTTAACTTTGTTCTTGTAGGTTATTGCCTTTTTTCATTCCCTTATATAATTTAGTGGGGATTCAGGACGGAAATGTTCTGTGTACCATTCACAATTTTTAAAGCAGAAGTTTACTAATTGCATTTCTTGAATTCTGCTCCAAAATTTGTCTATTCTTTCCAAGTTTCTACCTAGTACTTCCCCTACTCCAAGTCTAACAGGTGGCCTCGACTACTATATTTCAGTTTACCTCCTCTCCATCTCAGAACTTTGTATTGTTATTCATTTTACTGGTGTGAGAAATCAGGAAGACAAATCTGCCATTTTCAGGGATAATTCTTTGTTTGCACCCACGTCTTCCTCTAGGCTCTTGTTTCATCACACACACACCTCTTTCTGCCTGAGATATGTATTCTTGAAATTGGAGGCACAACTGAATCAGTGCTGAATGGAGTCCTTGTCGTACAGTCTCTTTGGAGGTTGTTCCCAGAATCGTCCATTGTTAGAGTTCTTGTTTTCTTCAAGTTCCTTGAAGTCATAACTGGCCTTCAGCCACAGTTTCTTCCAGCTAAAACTCGTGTAATTCATTGTCAATCCTCTCTGGCTGCAGTGAAGTTTATGAAGCCCTTCTTTATTGTCAGTGGCCTGCCCTCAACACTGACTTGTCTGCTGCTCATTACTCTCTGTTAACTTGACTCTTTCCTTGATGGCATCTCGAACTGTTGCAAAATTTTTATGTTCACATCCAGCATGCTTTTTTTTCTTTGTGGTGACTCTAGCTCCAGCACACTTTTGTCAGCTATTAGTAGTCCAAACTGTGGGCCAGCCATTTGGTGTCCTCTGGAATATAAAATAAATGTCAGAGAGAAAGGTCACAGTAAACAATAACCACAATTCAGAATGGTGTGGTAGCTGAGACTACTTATGTTTTGAAGCATTAAAACTCATTGGCTGAAAGTATACAATAGCTCTCAGAGTGTGGAAAGATCTGTTTTTACCACTGTTCTGTAACCAATTGTGTGTGTATGCGTGTGTGTTGTTTTATGTAAACACACACACACATACATGTGTATAATTTTTAAGTAAATTGTTTCAGTGACAAGTAGCATTATAACCTTGTGCTTATTGAATAGGATAGACTGGAATTATCTCTCATCTTTCCCTCTCTACTCATTACTTTTCTTTTGCACTCAAAAATACTCCATACTTAAACGAACTTTTTGTCTACCTCCATTCTTGCAACTTTTTCCTTTTCAAATTTAAACATCTAAAGATAGGGGCTTGTTTTCCATTTCTATAGCTCTTGCTTGGACTCTTTGGAACTCACTTCTCACCTCTTACCCCTTCACTTAGATGATGACCTTCCCTAGTGGCAGCGGTGGTCCCCCCGTCTTGACATCCACTGCCATCGTTACAGCGTTCAACTCCTTTACTTTCTAGGAGTGTTTGCCACTCTGGTCCTTCTCCTGTGTAAAAATCTCTCTTTGTTCATCTTCCGTTACATTTCAGTATCCTAATTTTCCTGTTTTTCTGCATCTTTAACAGATATTTCCCCTTTTCATTTCTTCTAAATATATGTTTCTCCAAATCCTATACGTCCTCTCTTAAATTCACTCCCCCTGTCCCCACCCCCACTTGTTCTTTGTGTGTTTAGCCACACTCCACTCTCCTGTCTTCAACTGTTACCACCATGTGAGCTTTTACATTTGTCCTGGTCGCTCTTGTGAGATCCATGTTGGTGTTTCCAGCCACCTGGTAGATTTCTCTACTCAAATGTCACACCAGTATCTCTGTCCTATGTCTGAAACAAATTTTCTTTTGATCCTGAAAATAAATTTTTCCTTTGACTTTCTTATTTGAGTATTTCATTCTTTGAAATTCTAAGTTATTCTCGTCCCATCTCTCTTTCTTGCTTTCCTATGTTTAATCAGTTGCCAATGTCCTGTAGTTTTTATTTTTCCAATATCACTGCAGTCGTGAACTGAACTTCTGTGTTCGCCCTTGTTGATTTTATGTCAATAAATGGATATGTTTCTTGACTGATTTTCTTGGCCTCTCCCACCAGATGAATTTTAAATATTCAGCCCGTTTAACTGGACTAAAGCACAGATATAAGTGTAATTTCACCTTACTTAAAATTTTTATGTTTCAGTTAAGATACTGAACAATGGTAAGTAACAGAAACCGTGACACCATTACCTTAAATAATGATATTTATCTCAAGTAATTAGAAGTTAGGAGGTAGAATAGTTCCAAGGCTTATTATTTTGGCTGTTGAGGGATGGATTCATGACCCTATTTTCTTTCCATCTTTTACTCTGCTCTCTTCAAGCTGGATACTGTATTCGTCACAAAATAGATGGCTCTCTCAGTTCTGTCATGTTGTCTAGATATGACAACATCAGCAGGGAAACTAAGCATTTTTTTGTGTTTGTCTTTTTTAACTGTGGTAAAACATTTGCAAGATTTACTCACAGTGCGATTCTTCTCATATTTTACTGGCCAGAACAGCATAAAATGTGGCTACCTAAACGGTTAATCATCAAGGGCTGTAATCATTGATTACAATAACTGGTTCAGAATAATCAGAATTTAAGCCCAGATTCCTTTGGGGTGCATCTCTGTACAAACTTAAAGTTTGTTAAAAAGGAAGAAGAGTGTGATAGATGTTGAATAGGAAACCAACAGATTTGACTTGCCACCTTCATCTCACCCCTTTTCTCTCCTGCTCCTCCTCACCCTCCTTCTTTTCTGTACCACCTACATCATTTCCTCCTTCTCATTTTACTTTTCTCTTTCTTTCGTCTGGGCTTGATAGTACACCCCTGGTGACATCCAGGTTTTATGAAGTTTCTGATTCATGAAAAGAATTTCAGAGAAAGGGATATGATGGTTAATTTTATGCAGCTTGACTGGGCCATGGGATGCCCAGATATCCTATTAATTATTATTTCTAGGTGTGCCTACGAGGGTATTTCTGGAAGAGATTAGTTTGAATGAGTGGACTGAGTTAAGAAGATTTTCCTCCCCAATATGGGTGGGCACCATTGGATTAATTGAGTGCCTGAATAGAACAAAAAGGTGGAAGAAGGGTGGATTACCTCTGCCTGACTGCTTCAGCTGGGACATCAGTTTTCTCCTGCCCTCCACTCCTGGTTCTCAGGCCTTCAAATCCAGACTAGAATACACACCAGTGGCTCTCTGGCTGTCAGGGCTTCAAACTATACCAGCTTGCAAATGGCAGATCATGGGACTTCTTAACCTCCATAACTGCATGAGCCAACACCTTATAATAAATCAATTTCCTCTGTTTCTGTGTTTGTCTTTCTCTACACACACACGTGCATGTGCACACACATGAGGATACTCCAAAAAGTTGGGGGAAAAACAGAATTAAAAGATAATATAAATCTTTCCATAAACTTTTTGAAGTACCCTTGTATATCTCCTATTGGTGCTGTTTCTCTGGAGAACCCCGACTAGTACAAGGGATAACTTTTTCTGGTGCTCTACAACATATTTTGGTATTATCTAATAGATTGACCAACACCACACTTTTATTGTCAACAATCATCTGCAAAACTTTACTCTGTATACTGTAGGAGAAAGAAAGAGAAGTATGACAAGGTTCTTTTTCTCAAAAAGTTAAAATTAAAGTGGGCATATGTGAAATTTACAGATAAAATGTGTGAATAGGCAGCACACTTAAATGTCTGTGTAATATGAGGGTACTTCAAAAAGTTCATGGAAATATTTGTATTATCAGTTAATTCTACTTCCCCATGAACTTTCTGAGGTACCCTCCGACTGGGAAAACATTGATATATGCAATCCAAATAGATTTCTACAGAAATTTCTCCCTTTCGGAGTAGCAGTAAATTATGGCAAAATTTATGTCAGTTAGACAATAAATCTGTGTCTCTAAATCTCTTAGGAATAAAAGGACAGAAATTTTAAAGACTCTCCTGGAGAAAAGGAGCTGTTAGGAGAGTTTTAAGGGGAAAAACGGGAATCAAGCAACTGGCAGGATGACAGAGCTTGGATAAAAAATGGGAAGATGAATGATTCCTGGTGGCAGGAAGCCTAAAGGTGATTTGAGACCAAGGAATTGGAGCATTTAATGTTAAGCTGTGTTTCTGTGATTTACACACTCCATCTCATGGATCTGAAGTTCAGCTTTCTTATGTGCACGTTTTAGGGGTAAAACAAAGGAGTCCCATGTGCAGGTGAATGTTGAACAGAAACCATAGGTGAGGAAGGAGAGATAAGGGTAAAACTGAAAGTTTCAGCAAGAGCCAGAAGTTGAAGCCAAGACACGGCATCGGAGCTCCAAGTTAGAATTGTCCAGGAGAAAATACCATCTTGGGACTACTCTGGCCTTCCTACAAGATGTGGGATGAAGAGTTCCGGTAAAATTTTATTTTTTTTCTCAAAGGTCAGAGTGACCTCAGTTACTATCTGTGTTATATATATGTTCCCAATTAATGGGGAAAAAATGGGATCAGACTAGGGCCTGCATAAAGGAAAGCATTCTAAGAATGTCATTTCTCTCCTCTTTTACTATAACAACTAAGGGGAATGTGTTGAAATTTTTAAAACAAAAAACAAGAAAGAAAATAACAAACAAAACGCTGCTTCTTAGGTTGAAGTACCCTACCACTGTCTCTAAGTCTGTGTACGGCATTTGGTAAATTTCCAAACCCCCGGGGCCGAGCCCGTGGCGCACTCGGGAGAGTGTGGCTCTGGGAGCACAGCAGCGCTCCCGCCGCGGGTTCGGATCCTATATAGGGATGACGGGTGTCCACTGTCTCTAAGTCTGTGTACGGCATTTGGTAAATTTCCAAACCCCCGGGGCCGAGCCCGTGGCGCACTCGGGAGAGTGTGGCTCTGGGAGCACAGCAGCGCTCCCGCCGCGGGTTCGGATCCTATATAGGGATGACGGGTGTGCTCACAGTGCTCACTGTTGAGCGCGGTGGGGCTGGTCTCAAAAAGGACCAAAAAAAAAAAAAAAAAAATTTCCAAACCACTCAGGGTTTTATTTTCCTTATAAGTTATATATTCATGATATCTGCCATGCAAGGTTATGCAGGGCGTGGCATCTGGAAGACAGTAAGTGTTTAATTAATTATAACTATTGTCATTGTTATTTTTACTCATAAAAGAGAACAATTATCGTGTACTTTGTATGTGCCGGGCACTGCTCCTACTGCTTAGTTGATTTATCTCATTTAATACAATGATCTTATAAGATAAGTGAAAATATCTCTGTTTTACAAATGAGGAAATGGAGACAAGAAGGTTGGCACCTTTCCCAAGGTCACACAGCCAGAGTCCAAGTCAGGATATGAAAGCAGACAGAGCCCGTTCTCCCTACCCAGTAAGCCGTGGAAGAGAGTAATAGCTGCAGGGATCATCAGGGGTGGGTGTCAGCTTGGCATGGAAGGATCTGGGAGGTTTGCTGAGTCAAGCTTCACTTCTACACAAGTGTGAGGAGGCAGGGATGCCCTGGGTCATCCAGATGAAAAGGGAAGCAGTAGGAATGGGCAAAGCTGCACAGGCTGTGCAAGAAGGTTGTGGGAGCTTCCACCTGCCTTCGCAGAGGCAAAAGGGGCGAGGTAGGAGAAGAGGGCGTTGTTCTCACTTATAGAGTATCAACAGGCTCTGGGTGCTGGGTGAACCAGTTGATTGACGAAAGTTAGCTAATCAGTGGTACATCTTGGATCCCATGAGGTCAAGCCTTAGTGGCCAAATGATTCTGTCCTCACGTTATGCAACCTGGGCTTCTTTTCCTGAGGACCTACATCAGATTTAGCTGGAAACAATCTAGAACAAGATTGATGCAAGTTTATTCTACCTACTCCTTGACAAGATCAGGTGAGTTCATAGAGTGAGGAGGAAAAGAGAACAGAAGAGAGTGAAGGAGGGGGAGGAAGGTGCCAGTGCAACAAAGCAGTTAGTTCGAAATGTCCTACCAAAAAGCCACGCCTGTTTTGGCGTCTCTAGCTTTGCCCCATACTTCTCACCAGCACTCTCTCTGCCCATGGCTACTTTACTTTTCTGGATTGCATTGGTGCATGAGGTCAGAGTAATTCTGCCCTTCTCCATACTTTTTTTTTTGTGGCTACATTACTGGTAACATTAGGCATCATGCTGTACACTGCCTACTGCTATTATGAATGAAGACTTAGAAGTCATGCATTTGGGCTGAAAGAGGTAGGCAAGTATGTGTTTTTATCCCCATTTCCAGATGAGATTACTGAATACCTCAAGGCCGTTCTTTGGCTTCGTGCCGCTCTTGTTGACCTGAGCTGAATTGTACTGAAATGGAACACTGCGTTTTTATATTGTGTTGTGGTCATCTCTTTATCTGACCATTTCTCCCAATTGTGTGCTGCAGCTGCTGAGCCCAGCACACATTGACTGGCATAAAGAAGGGAATTTGTGAATCCTTACCGAATGAGTGAATGCAATTATACTGACGAGGAGCTGCATAAAAAGTGAATGTAAGTTACCTTGAATTGATCACTACACTTTGTATATGTGTATCAAAATATCACTCTGTACCTTTTAAATATGTGCAATTATTACGTGTCAATTAAAAATAAAAAAGAAGTGAATGGAAGGTTTCATAGGATAAAATGTTCAGAAATACTCCTGACCCGACCCACCAGTTGTTTAGATAAATTTGTACCATTGGCCTCTTAGGATTATTTTATTTTTAGTTGTCTCTCATCACTTGATTTCAGTCATATATCTGATGTTTCTTTCTGCCACATCTATGTCCGGCTTTTGCTGCATCGTTACACGAGCAAATGTTTGTAAACTTGGTATTGTGAGCAATGTAAAAGGTAGCAGTAATATCACGGGGACGGCAAGCTGGCTTTTCAGAATGTGTCTTATTTGTGAATCAGATTAATTATTTAACAAATTGTAAAATCAGCAGCTATAATCATTAAAGCATGGTCTCTCCTTTTCCTAAAAGAATTGTCTTCTGTGACAAAATATTTTTAGCACTCAGATTTGTCCTACACTTGTAGTTGGAGGGGGGGACCTTAGAGATATTCAGTCCTATGTTGACAAAACTTATTTTTTCTCCAGGGTTAAATTCTACTCGGAATTATTATTATGAAACTAATGCTAAGGCATTATTTCATGAAAAAATAAAATCTAGCTTACGAGGTTATAGAATGCACTGAAAAGTTATCACAGGTAAGAACTACATAAAGATTTTCCTTTCCCAAGAATTGCTGCTCACTCTCCCTAAAATTGCTAGAAATGGCACACTTAAGGAGCAATTATTTTTCACCCAAATGTGTCAAACATAACTTTTAAACACTGAATTCTTTTTAAAAGTGATTATAGATGACATAATAGATTAGCAAGTTTTCATTTTATTTTTACTTGGTCTGACAAGCCATATATGTCATATGATTATTTCAGACCCCATAAACTCTAAAGAGAGAGTCACAACATCAGTAAAAGTTAGAGCAGGTGACCTGGAACAGGTGCTTATGTAGGTGACGCGCTGTCCCAGCCTTCACAAGGCTCCATGCTTTGGCTGCTGCCTGCTGAGTCCCCAGGTCACTTCTTCATTAGCTTTGTGGCATCTCTTTGCTCTTGCCTGCAGAACTTGGGGATTAATCTTCAGTTTCATTCTTTCTTAAATCTGCCCTGGGGCTTCTCTTTCCTCCAAATATGGTTTTCAGAGTCATAGATTTTCCATCTCTTTTCTGTTTCCTTTTTTATGGCACTGTAAAATGCAGAGGCTGTCTTTTATTTTAAGGCTCTTACCATTAATTATTAAAAGAAAGACACACAGGGCAACAAAAATGACACGCACACACACATAAACACACACATTTCTCAGAGTCATTGAGATGAAATATGAGAAAGAGGAACGTGCAGGGCACCTGACAAAAACAAGCCTTGATAAAATTCCAAAGGAAGCCTGCTTTTGCCATTTGAAGCATGAAAATCTTAAATAAATCTAATATTTAATGAAATAGGATCCACCTGGTTAAGGATTTTATAATCAATATTAATTAAAGGAGTTCTTTAATTCTAGATTTTTATAAAGAAAGATTTGCTGAGAATAATTAAATTCATACCCCATAACAGGAATTGTGTGCTGTTTACCAATTATGGTCAAACTATAATTTAAGGCATTATTATTATTGCAGAAATTACACTAAGTGATAATATCTCCACAATCACTGTACGCTACAACTGTCCCCCAACTCTTAGTAGATGACCTTGCTACCTTCCACACAGAGAAAACAAACCACCTTGATTTCCTGCCACTGACCCTACTCATTTTTGTGAATCTATACTCATCTTTTCTTTGTTCCTTCCTATTTCAGTTGAAAAGGTGTGATTTAGAAACATGGGAATTAACCTGGATAAATCCTCCGTTTCATTACCCTTATTTTATCAACTGAGTCCTGTCAGATTTTTCACTTAAGTATTTCTTGAATCCATCTACTCTTTTTCCGTCTCTACCACTATGCATATGCTTGTCTAAGTACCCCCGTGTCTCGGCTGGATGACTCTCAGGGTAATCTGCTAGATTACTGTCATAGTCACTGTCCACCTGATCTCTTGTGGTCATTCTTGCTTCACTCCAGTCACTTTGCTCTATTGCAGCCAGGGTGGTCTTCAAAAGCTCAGTTCTCATTATGTCACTCTGTTCCTTGAAACTCTTCTATGCCTTCTCATGGCTCTTTGGGTATTGAACAAAAGCCTTAACCTGGCCAAGGCCCTGCTGTGATCTCCTGTTTCCTTTTGCTATACCTGCCCCTTGCTCCTCCTCTGTCAACTATCGACTTTTAGTTCCTTGAAAGTGCGGTGCTTCCTCCCACCACTAAGTCTTTGTGCATGCTGTCCCCTCTCCCTGGAATGCTCGTTACCTAGGGGACACCCGTGTACACCCTCCTTAGTCATATTTTACTTTTCAACACCGGCATCACTACTTCATGGAAATGTTCTCATTGAGCAAATTGATAGAAGGCCTTTAAGCATGAAGAATCTCTTCCTATTTGGAGTTAACCGAAAATGGATCTGTCACTTGTGAAGAGCCCTCTGGTCCTCCTGAGTCACACCACGGAGCATCCTCAGGCAACTGTAGAAGAGGCATGGTTGTTTAATCACTTCCTGATTAATATCATGCAGATTACAACATACCCTAAAGTGCAAGCCAAATACCAGTTCTTACTAATATTTACTTTCACATGACAAAAGTCCCTGATTCTTATATGGGTAAACATCTCTTTAACTCTTTAAAATCAAGAGAACTGGGGGTGAAATGAACCGGAGATGGCTACTGTTGTTTTTACTGCTCTTCCTTTCTTTCACACTGAGCTCTATTTAAACATAAACATTTTGTATCCGGTTTCTGTGCCTGATATGACGGCTGTTTCCTATGTCAGGAATGCTCCCTTTCTGAACCTCTCTGTGCACCCCCCACCTGTGCACATATCTTGGATTATCATATTCTATCCGTCTTCACTTCTTCCATGAAATTTTTTCTTATTCTGTCTCTCAAGCTTCATCTCATCTTCATAATCCCTCATCAGACCTCAGATTTTTTTCACCTCTCTTATGGTAGGTTCATATATTTTTCCTTTTTTTTTTTTTTTTTAGTCGTATGTGTCCATGCTTTATCTTTATTATGCTGTGAGATCCTTGGAGATACCTATGTTTGGTTTTTAAAAATTCCTTACTGTACCTGAAATATAAATGAGTCAGCATAGTGCCTTGCTCAGAGAAGATAATCAATAAATACAGTATTTGTTGAATAAATAATTTAATGAATGAAAAATTTTGGTGATCAGTGAAGAACCAAGAACCACACAGGAGCTAGGGGTAAAAATAAATAAATAAAATAAGGCAGTGGGTTAAAAGCCAGATAGAGGACCCAAGAGTCAAGAACAGAAACAATCCTCCAAGAAAAGGAGACCTTGAGACTAAAGCTTAACATTAGATGATTCATTTGAAATGGGTGAAATTGTAGGAATTCCCAAATCAGGAAAAGTTAGGTGACTCATGTGTTATGCAAACCTTGCTGTTTGAAGGAAGGGCGCTAGTTGATTTGAATTATTAGTTGTTTTAGGTGGTTTTCCTTTCCTAATCTAAAGTCAGAGGAGGAAAATGGTGTTTACTTTGAGTGGAAAAACACCTGGGAAGATAGAGATGTTTCAGCCATGAAACCAATCTTGGGAAGTAGCGTGATAGACCGAAGAGGAAACAAAGGCAGAGAAAGAATTTTGTCAAACTTCTCAAGGATAAGTGGGAATGTAATCTCTCACTCAGAAACTATTAAATCCCAAAGAAAGATGGTACAAAGTAAAAAGATTCAGTGGAGTGGTATTGGATGGGAGCCTGGGGAGCCAGAAGGGATAGGAACCGCAAGAAATAAAACATAAAAGAAGTTTTCTCTGCAGCTTGAGGATTTACATTTTGTTATTTTTGGTGTAATGTAGTCAAAACTTTTTGGTTGACTGAATTCAATTTTCATCCTGATGTTCTGATATTACACAGATGCAGTTTAAAAATCTACTGAAAACAGTATGAGATATATCTTTAAAAAGCACTGATTGATTCTTCTGTTTTCTTTTGATTACAGTAGTCACCTTGAACAAAAGGTATTAAAAGTTAGCAAATTTAGACTTCAGATAACTGTAAACACATCATTTAATTTTGCCATCTTTACATTCAAAGAGTCAAGGAAGATAAAGATCGTTATTTGACATCAAGGCATACCAATTTTCAATACCTCAGTTCACACTAATACATTTTATGCATGAGCTCATCTCTTTTATATTATATGCATTCCTTGGTGCTTGTAAAAGTTTCTCAACACAAGACTCATTGTGTTCCATCACTCTTATATTCTAGAATGCCAGCACCCAAATAGTAATGATCTCATAGTTGATGAATCAAGTCTTAGATGTAATATGAAAAGGGCAGATTATTGCTAGAAGAATCACGGATATGACAGTCCATGGTATTTTGAATTTTGAATTATACATGCACAAACAAGAGAAGCTCAATTTTGTTCAATATTCATAATTAAACATAAAAATGTCTTTCTTTTTCTTTGAGGCCAGTCTTAATAGCATACATATTATTTACTTATCAAAGTAAAAATCACAAGTATTAAATATAAGCCAAATAGCTGCACTGATTATTGGAAAAGAGTATTCTAATTTGCAAAGTTTTCTTCAGAAAACAGGAAAGCTTTGGTTATAACTTGGCTTTCAGGATAGTTGGGTAGAATATTGTATTAATCTCTTAAATGTCAGAAGAGAATGAGCATAGCTTCAGCAAATACTTTTCTTGGTCTATAATGCACATATGGTTTTTATACAGTATTTAAAAAATTTCCTGTTACAAATAATTTTTATCTTTTGTTAATAGTCTTGGATATAGATGATTCATTTTTTCTTTCTTCTTTCTTTTCTTTTTCACTTTATAGGCAGAGGAGCTGAAATAGAGTCATTAGCCTATAGTGTCAATGCAAATAAATAACCTCCAGAATTATCTGAAACTTCTTGGAGAAATAATTCCTGGAATATCTATTATATTGAAAGTCCCATGTAATCAGTGGGACTTAATTATTATTATATAACAATAGATGTTTTTCATTAGGGTGTGAAGATCATGTGAATTAGTCATTTTGGATAATTGCTCTAACCATGGATTAGTGAGAGAATTAAATGCACATGGGCAGCAGCACACTGTCCAGAACCGAAAACTTTCTGAAATGACTGTTGGTGTTTTAGAAATGGCTTTTATATTACGCCAGGCAAAAGTTATTTTGTTTTTTGCAAAATTATGTATGCACATAATTTGAGTAAAGGGGTTGTACAAGATTTGTTACCAAAACAGCAGTGTCAACTCATTTTCTTTCTTCCTCCCCAGAGACAGCTGCTTTTCCTTCCTTTAGCTGACTCTTGTGGTGTCATGTGTCTAAACATGTTTTTAATTGTTACTCCCGGATTTTTCATTTTTAGCCATTGTTACCTGAAAGAAAGTGAGCTGAGATGCTGGGTACCATTCAAGCTTTATTAAAGAAAGAAATCTGCCAGGCTGTACTCAAAATGGAGGACAGCCCAGGGCTGCCCTGAAAAGGGGGAACAGCATCAGGTGTGGGGGTGGCAGAGCTTGTATAGTGCACCAAGGGCTCGCTGATACCATCAAGGAGGGTCATTATGCTAATATAGATCGGGGTGGAGAACTGCATCCTTGCAGAAGTAAAAGAAGTTTCTGTTTAAGTCAGGAGGCTTCCCTTAAAGGGAAGGGAGGAGGGGAGGGGAGGAGGTGGGCGGTGCCACTTTGTACTTGGGCTTGTCTAAAGTGGCGCTGGTTATGTTGCAGATTTATTATTACTGACAGGTCAGGCTCGGCTTGCCCTCTCGCCTTAAACAAAAGACCTGAAAGTCTAAAAGTTGATGCATGGATTGTAAGGTTTATTCAGATTACTGGTACTCAACTAAATGTCTAACCAAGCAAACAAAGAGAAAAGAGGAGCAGTGGGGTCCAGTTTAGCCTAGTCCTAATCGGCAGGGCCAACCTATTCCATTAACAGTAATTGATAAAAGCAGTTCTCCCCACTGTTTTCAGCATAAAGAAGAAAATTATGACTAGATTTAAATCAGAAAAACAAAGCATAGCCAGGAGACCTCCCTGGTGCACCTGTACAGAAGTGAATACAATACAACCAAACAGAAGAGGGCTCATAAAATCAGAGAAAGCTAAAGAGAATAAAGCATTGCCTTGTCAGAATTTAGGCCAGGGACTCCAGGAGAGATCTACCAGCAGCAGAGACATGGTAGCAAAATAGTTCCAGTGACCACTTGCCTCTTGCAGCTGGAGCCCTCTAGGGGCCACTTGCCTCTTGCAGCTAGAGTCCTCCCTGGTGCCCAAAGCTTTCCAATTTTTGCCAGTGATTAAATTAGGCTCTCAGATTCTAAAGTCATAGAAATGAACAATGTACCCAATAGTAAAGTAAGCAATGCTTTATTAAAACAGGAGATAGACTTATGCATAAGGGGGGTAGCAACAGTAAGGCTAACCCCCCGAGGGGGGCTGTTCAGGGTCTTTTATAGGGAAAGGAGTTTAAGAGGTGGCAGGCCAGGGTCACTGGAGGTGGTCCATTCTGTTCTTCCTGGTTGCGTCATGGGTGCGAATTCAGTAGGCATTCATCATTTTCATCATTGTTCATCACTGTCACCCCAGGAGAGTCATTGTAGCAGTCACCTTGATGCTTCATGCACAGGTAGGAATTCCTAAAGGGGTCTTAAGGTTAAGCTGTAACTTTTACAATTATAGTAAACAAGCCTTGGGGAGGGATTTTGCAACTCAGTAAATATCTGTTTCCTCTTTTATCTAAGTCTGTTTTGTCAGGGCAGCCCATGGGGTAATCATTTTCCCTGAGGGGTCTCATGACTGAGGATTGGAAAAGTAACAAAGTGTCCTCTGCAGGGAAAATGGAGTCAGTTTGGTTCACAGGCCTAGCCTTACTCTGTTTCACTGTTCTCTCATTATAAACAGCATTATGTATTACCACACCAAGTACTGTAAGTATGTCTTCTCTACTAAAACTTCTCCTTTAGGCTATTGGTTCTCAACACCAATGAAACATGTGAACCACAGGGTGCTTTAAAAAATTACCAGTGTCTGTTCCCAGTGTTCTGCTGATAAATGATTAAAAACTGGCTCACAGGGGAGAGAGGAAAGGGAGGATCCCTTATTTGCAGCATTTGTAGATTACTATGGTGTAAATACTCCCCCATGGCCAATTTCAGGCTATCAAAACTGTATCACTGAACAAGGAGTAAGAAAGAGATTTGCAAACTGTTATACAGTACTTTATGCAAATTCTCAAGCCCATTTCAGACCTATTGATTCAGAATGTGTGGGGTCCAGCATTCCATGTATTAACAAGCCTTCCAAGTAATTCTAATGTATGATGGAGCTTGGGAGCCACTCATTCAATATAATAGCTGGCATGTAGTAGAAGCTTAATGGATATCTTTTGAATTCACTTATATCAGTAATAATGTAATCAATGTCATGAACATCATTTTCTCTACACTATACACCTTTCTCTATCTGACCCAATGACTCAGACAATAATAAAACAGTATGTGATTTAAATAAAAAGAATATAATTTGTGTGGAATGGAAAGTGAGATCAGTGTTTTATTCTGGAGCATAAATTAGTCAAACCTGTTGGGTGTCTCTGGCGGTAGCACGGGACCCCAATATGTTTTTCCTTTCTCTAGAGGGTTAGGGCCAAAGGGGTTGCCCTTTTCTCCCCCCAGGATGTGGGGTGAAAAGAGATTCCAAGTGATGGGTGAGCATGCCGCTGCTCTCCCAGATAGGGAACAAATACACACACAGGCAGCGGGGGTTCTGTCAGGCAGTTCTGTGTATTGTAACACAAAAGGTCATATTTATATGCTTAGCAGGCAGGGATTTCTAAGCTTAAGCCAATCCTTGAAAAGGTCAAATGCTTATCCCTCCTCCTTAACTTCCCTTGGGTGCCACCTTTTATCCATTTAGGCCATCTGTTGTTTTTGCTTAGAAAAAGGACATGGTCCCATAGTTCCCCCTTTTTGTTTTAATAGAAGCCTTGTGTGGTTGTGTCTGTCTTAGGTTGTTCCCCCACCGTTAGGGGATCTTACCCATCATTGACTATCCAACCAAGCAAAGGCCAAACAGGAGATTACACCTTGGTGTTAATTTTTTGAAGGGCCAAATTGACCCAAGGATCTTAGGGGTATTGTTCATTAGCTACCTTTTCCACCACCTGGATGAGCATGGGGAGGGACCCTAGTTTGCACCTTAAAAGGGCTGTTAGCCAACCCCACATGCATGGAGGGCCTGTTAAAGTGGATATTAGAGTGGTGAGCCAAGGGGAAGTTCTAAACCAGCCCTCAAACCAGCCAGAATTGGCCTCTCTTTCCCTCCTACATTTTTCTAATCCTTCTCTTAATTTAGCTAAAGAATCTTTAACAATGCTTGAATGGTCTGAGTAAAAACAACATTCTTCTCTGAGGGCTGCACATAATCCTCCTTGTTGCAGAAACAGCAAGTCCAAGCCCTTTCTGTTCATATTAGGTTAGCTGGAGTGTGTGGAGAAGAGGGTGGACTTGCTTCACCAATCATGGAGAAGCCCCCTAGCAGAAGATAAGCTTGCTTCATTGTGGACTTTCCTGTAAAACATAAGGTTTTCCTGAGGGTCGTTATCGCCCTGGGCAGTGGGTGAGAACTTGATATTTGTGGCTGGCTCCTATATAGGGTTGGGCTCGTTAAAAGGAAAAATACATCCAAATCCTCTGCCCATACTTAAGAGCTGGTTGGGGCCTCTCCATTGTCCCAAAAGGGGATCTTTCCATCACACCTGAATGGCAGGACGTGGGGATTGGGTTGACCAGTGTTTTTGGAAAGCAGTTATTGGCTCATGTTTTGGAAATTTTAAAATATTTAAGGTAAATAATGCCATTCCTAACTGTTGGTGGGGGCTAATAATTCCCCCTTTTTGTCTTAAAAGTTGGTTCTTTAGATTCTGATGGTGACGTTCTATTATGGCTTGTCCCTGAGGATTGTAAGGGATGCCATTGGAGTGGTGTATGTTCCAAGTGGATAAAAAATCTTGGAAGGCTTTGCTAACAAAGCCAGGGCCATTATCTGTTTTAAGTTGACTGGGGAGGCCGAGTGTAGCAAAACATTATAGTAAATGACTGTGTGCATGTTTAGCCTTTTCCTCAGTGTGGGCTGTAGCCCCATAGGCATGAGAATAAGTGTCAATAGACATGAAAATATATTTAATTTTCCAAATGCTGGAAAATGAGTGACATCAGTTTGCCATAAAACATTAGATTTGAGTCCCCTAGGGTTTACACTGGGGGGTTGTAAAGGTGGTACCTGTAAATACGGGATGCAAGATTTATAGGTATGAATATTTTTTTTTAACTGTGAAACTGGGATTTGTGGGAATCGGGCTTGAAGCCCTCTCCAGTTAACATGAGTTAAATCATGAAAATCAGATGTACACTGTGTGGTGTAAACATTGGTGCCTATGATAGATATTTTGTCTGCCAGGGCATTTCCTGAAGAAAGGAACCAGGGCAGCCCTTGGTGCCCCCTTAAATGGTGCACATAAATAGATTGGTTTCTTTGTTGTAAATAGGACTGGACCTGTATCATTACTGGTGTGATAGGGTTGTTGTCCAGTCAGATATGAGAATTGAGCAACCCAGGCAATAAATTTACAACATATAAACTATCAGAGAACAAATTCATGGGGTCTGGAACTTCTTTTAAAGCCATCATAATTGCCAATAATTCTTTATATTGTGTGGACCCATCGCAAGGCTGAAAACTCTTTTTTGGCAGGGGGTTATGTTGAAATGTTTGAGGCTGATAAATTATAATTGCAGCTCCCGCTTTTCTCCCATCTGTGAATATATTATATCAATCGGTTAAAGGATGGTTGGAAAACAAACGTGGGGCCTCCCAATTTAACCAGTTGAGTGATGATTCCCATTTGTGAGCTCCATAATGGCAGCCAAAAAGGCCCAAAAACCCTTCTAATGCCAGTGCCAGTTGACCATTGTTTCTGTTAAGCCATGTAAAATCAGACAGTCGATAGGGGACTATTATTTTATCTGGTTCCTTGGCATAACAGCGCATAGCAGTGTCTCTCCCTTTAATAATTGAATCAGCTAATTGATCAATAAGCGTGTAAACTCAGGAAGACCCCCCGAGAGAAATATGGGTCCATTGGAGGGGCTGCTCTTCCTGTACCAAAACCACCATTATTGTGGATTGGCTGGCCAGAAGCCATAACTGTAAGGGAATGGTGACACAATACCGGGCTAATTGGGCCTGGTTTAAGTAATTTTGCACCTTGTTTAATATTTGCTTATGGCACAATTGTAATGGAATTTTTCTTGTTATAGACTTTTCTTTTAATAACTCAAGTAAAGGAGTTAATTCCCCTGTGGGGATGGGGATTTGAGATCGAAGCCAATTAATTTCTTCTAAAAGACCCTGTAATTCAGGAAGTGAGTACTCATCTTGAATAGAAAGCTGAGGTTTTAAAGGGCTGGCACCTTCCAGGGTTGGTTGTGACCCCAGGAATTTAAAAGGAGGTACAACTTGAATTTTATCAGATGAAATGTGAAGGTTTCCTCTACTCAAACAACCTTGTAAAATTTTGTAAACATTCCCAACTGATTGGGTGTAGGGGCCCCCAAAATAATATCATCCATATATATATAATGTAACTTCGAAAAGCTGCCTAATACGCAGCAACAATTGAAATACATAATTTTGGCAAAAAGAAGGACTATTGGCCATTCCTTGGGGCAATACCACTCATTCATACTCTTCGTCAGGCCCTTGGAAGTTGGTAGATGGGACCAAAAAGGCAAATCTTTCACAATCAAGTGGATGGAGAGGGATGGAAAAAAAGCAGTCCTTGAGATCAATGATCATGATATGCAAGTGGCTGGGGGTGGCAGGGGCCCAAGGTAGGCCTCGCAAAGGAGTCCCCATAATAATCATCCTTTTGTTTATCTCTCTAAGATCTTGGAGCATTCTCCATTTTTTTGAAGCCTTTTTTATTACAAAAACAAGCGTGTTCCAAGGGCTGACAGAGGGTTGAATGTGTCCCAACCTAAGTTGTTCTTGGATAATATCTCTTAAAGCCTGTAGTTTGTGAGAAGGGAGTGGCCACTGCTCCACCCATATTGGAGGTCCGTCTCTCCATTTAATCTGGGGACCAGGGGAGCAGTGGCATCTAGAATTGGGGGTGAACCTGATTCTTGGGAGGAGTTGTCAAGCTCGCATTTTGTAATTAGGGTGACAGTGGGTGTTGAACTGTTATTGGTATTCTTCCTTATCTAAAAGTTCATCAAAAAAGTCCTTATGATAGGTGGTGATGTAAGCATCTGCCTGGCCAAGGACGTCTTGTCCTAAAAGATTAGCATTAAGTGCAGAAGCAATAAGGGGCTTCACCTCCCCAGTGGTGCCATCTGCATCTTTCCATTTTAACCATCCTTTTGTTTCAAAAGATGGTGTTTCACCTCCTACCCCAAGGATTTGAGGCCCAGGGACAACATCCCAGCTAGGAGGCACTTCCTCTTGGCAGAAGACAGTTCAATCTACCCCTGTATCAATTAAACATCGGAATCTTTTACCCTCGATGGTGATGTCCATTTTTGGCCTTACTCCGGGGACTATAGGGACTGTCCAATTAGCCCTGGGCCCTTTTGGCTGGTTACTTTAATGACCCCCTTGGGGTGATGAGGCTAGGGCTTGCCCCTGGCTTAGATTAAAGGATTGCCATCTTTTTCAAATTTGGACCTACAGTCCCTTTTCCAATGTAATCCTTTTTTACATTGGGGGCAAGATGTGGTAGGGGATTTTTTGCCTTTAGCCTTAGGACATTGGCTAAAATGACCTTGTCATCCACAACCAAAACATTGTCCCTTAAAGGGTGGGGAAGTATTGTTTCCCGAGGGGATCAGGGTGGTAAACACCTTGAAGTCTTCGGTTAAGTTTTGTGTCTGAGCCTGCAAGGCTGTGGATAAAGTCCTGGCTTGAAAATGTTGACTCCCTACCTCCTTGGAAGTGATAACCCACTTCTCCATGGATCGGTCCCTTAGGCCTGTGCAAGGCAACTTATGATCAGTGGTCATTCCATCCCATACAAGCATCTTAACAAACTGATCTCTAAGTGGGCCGAGAGGATATTTTGTTTGTATATTTTGCTCCACCCTAACAATAAAGGAAGGGAGGTCTTCATTGGGCCTCTGGGTTATTCCAGCAATTGGGGGCTCCATGGGGCCCTCTGCGGGCTTTGCCCAGGAAGCTAAGGCAGCAGCCCTGACTTGGTCTTGGTAAGGAGGCGGGATTGCGGCCTGTTGGATTCCTGTACTATATTAATCTGCAGTTCCGGACAACATGCCAAAGGTAACTGGGATGACAGGATTGGCTGCTTGATTCCTTTCCGCTTGGGCATGGCACTCCTCCTTATAAAAGGCACAGAACTTAATAAACAAATTTGGGGGAAGGACTGCCTTACATAACATCTTCCAGTCCTGAGTGGTGCAGGGCTGATGGGCTAGTCCCTGAAGGATAGTTTCTGCCCATGGAGAATTAGGGCCTTCCTCGGCAACAGCCTTTTTTAGTTCTTTTAAATCCTGGGCTTCCCAAGGATACCAAGGGGCTGGTCTGTTGCCCCCCCAGATTAACATTAATAGGGTAGGCTTGAAATGAAGTTTTTAGCTGATCTATGGGATTTCCTCACGTATCTTCAAGTGGTTCGGGTTTACTGAAAAGAGGAGCTGAAACTGGGAAAGCTTGGGGTTGTTTGGAAGAAGGCAGGGGTGGGCTTTCAAATTTAGCCCAATTGGTATTTTGGAGCAGACTCTTATGACCCTGCATTTCTTCTACCTTATCACCAAAAGGGGAAAGGTCAGGATAGAGCATCGCACAAGGGGCCCCGTCGGCTGTTGGCTCAGGCTGTTGATAACCCTTTTCACTAATCGTATTTGTCCTGTGCTCCCTCCTCTGCAAATCTGTCCAAATGCACTCTGTATGCAGGGAGTCTGAGTCGTCTGTAGTGCTAGGCTTAAAACATTGTTTAAGGGTGGATACAGTGGGATAAAAGCCTAAGGGTGGCTCAACTCCCTGGTGGACTTCCCTCTTCTGAGCCAGGGCCTGAATACAGTCCCAGGTATCATATGAGAACAAATCAACTGAGAGCGCCCAAGGTGCTATAGATAGAACAGCTGCCCAAGGTGTGGTAACAGTAGTGTCTGAAAGCTCTAACCCCCGACTTTTTAACAAATACCTTAGAGCCTTAAGGGCTGGATCACTGGGTTTCTCCTGAGAATTCCCCATGGCCAAAAACTAAAAAGGAGAAGACAGAGAAAGAAACAAAAGGAAAAGGAAAGATCTGACCTTGAGGCCGTTGGTACTCACCCCATAGCAGATTTCTCTTGAACGTTGTCCTTCTTTCTGAAGCTCCGCACTGTAGGTCAGGGCCTCTTTGTCATCCATCTTTCAGGATCAGGCGGCGTTTTTGGCCATCCCCGTGGAAAGGAAAAGGTGAAAGTGGTATGAGGCGCCGTCCTCACATGGGGCACCAGCTGTTGTGCGTCTCCAGTGGCCGCACGGGACCCCAACAGGTTTTTCCTTTCCCTAAAGGGTTGGGGCCAAAGGGATTGCCCTTTCTCCCCCCAGAACATGGGATGAAAATAGATTCCAAGAGACAGGTGAGCATGCCGCTGCTCTCCCATATAGGGAACAAACACATACACACGCAGCCGGGATTCTGTCAGGACAGTTCCATTTATTGTAACACAAAAGATCATATTTATATGCTTAGCAGGTGGGGACTTCCAAGCTTAGGCCTATCCTTGAAAAGGTCAAATGTGCACGTGCCTTGCCTCTCTATGCTTGGCCCTCCCCCTTAACTTCCCTTGGAAGACACTTTTTATCCATTTAGGCCATCTGTTGTTTTTGCTTAGAAAAAGGGCGCGGTCCCATACAAACCAAATAAAAAAGAATGCACGGTGTGAGTTCAAATTGTAGCTGTGGAAAATCTGCATTGCGTGAAGTCAAATATCTAGGCCAAAGGTAAATAAGCACTGCAGAAGAAAGTTTCCTCAGTGCAGAATCACGTGAAAAGTGAGCTAAAAAGCAAAAGACAAAGAACATGTCAATATCTCAGCTGATTGTTTCACAGCTGTGACCCTAGATTTAAGGTAAACTGGGAAAAATTTTATTCTTCAGTCTTGTTTAATCTCTCCTGTGATGACTTACTAGCATACATTCAACAATCAGGCATTGAGAGGACAAGAAATATACCCCTTTCCAAAGTCGTTGAGAAAATGAATGTCATTTAAATAATGCTCTCCGTAACTTGATAAGTCAGTACATCTTCATTATTGTGAGTGACCATGCTAACAGAGCAGAAGAGAAAGTAAAAGTACCAATTTAATTAGATATGTTTTCATGTCCTTTTCTCAGACTGCCGCTTTCTAACCTTTTGCCCCATTGGCCTTCTAAGTTTTGTATTCAGTAAACTGACCTTTGTGTATTTGCTCTGCAACTCACCACCATACTTACTTAATTTAAAATTTCTATTTTCCTCACAGAAATGCATTTCTACTGCTGTTATCCACTGAGTGTGAAATAAGAATTTAATCTCCCCATAGCTAGTGCAGCTATGTGTTTCTAAGCTGCCTCTTCCTGGACACAGAAAGACAGACAGACACACACATGCACACACACAAACATGCAAAGTGTTCAGCATCGACTCTGCTGTGGCCCCCATGCAACATCAGAATATTCTCTTATTGTTCTTCAGGTTACTCAGATTTGAGTTTGGTGAAATTGCTGTCTTTATCTTGTCAGTAGAGTTCATTGATATTCAACTCTGGCTACATTAGAATTACCTTGAGAAGTGACTTCAGAAAACAAAAAAAAACAATGTCTGAGCTGCACATGAATCAAATAAATCATAATATCTGAAGGTAAGAACAAAGCATCTGTGTTAAATCTCTTCATGTAATGATTATTATTTGCAGCCATGCTGGAGAACCACTGATCTTCCTGAACTTGTCAGGCATGACACACCAGATCAGGAAAAGAACTGCTCAGCTGGGCAGCCTAATCTAGGTACCAGTACTGACAAAAAAGTAAATTGTTTCCACCTGCTTGGAGAATGGCTCCTTAAAAACTGAGAGGATTCCTTTAACTTGGGGTATTGCAGTACCAACTAAAGCATTAGTTTATAATGTATGAACCAACATTATGAAAGTAACAATTTCTGCTTCACTGAAAAGCTAACTTAATAATGATAGAAAATATGGAAAAGCCAAATAAAAACACCCAAAGTCTTTCATTATCTTCTTTCTTATGCATGATCTAGTACAAATCCTGGTAACAATACTGACATTCGCTTTCCAGTGGGCACTGGCCTCCTTAGGACATCTTATAACATAAGAAGGCTAATCCTTATCCCAGGCTCATAGAAAAGCACAGAAATAATTCATTTACCCCAATTTCTAACCCATTCGGATGCATACAGAGAAATCTCTGGTTTATGCATAAGACCTAGACTCAAAATAGAATGTCCAGATTGTGATAGACAAAAAAAGGATACAGTGCATCTATCTTCTACTTTTCTCAACTAGGTCCAGGGCAATATATTTCAGGATATATTGGCTGTAATTGATATACAGTAGTTACTCATTGTGCCTGGTGACTTATTGGACTTCACTTTTTTGAGTCTTGCTTTTCTTATTTTCACCTAGCAGTAATAGCAGCTAACTCACTGAAAATGCTGTAAGGATTAAATGAGATGATGGTGAAAACTACCTCAAAAGTGATCACTTTTGGTTGGAAAAAAAAATGGTAATAAGAAGTATCAGGAAATAGAGAAGGCTCAAGATGAGCTAATAACAAGACATAAGACAGATAGTAATGATAGTTATCTCCTCTTGTGTTCTTGATATCTGGCCTCCTCAATCTGATTTTCATATAAACGACAAGCTAAATTTTTCTGTCTTTTACAGAAGCACCTCCCCATACAAACGCACCACCACAATGAAGCCAAAACACCAAGTGCTGTCATTTGAACAGATGATCAGTGAGGACAAGATTCCAGGTGACTAGTCAAAGAGGCAATGGAATGTTTTGGGAAATATCTTTGGAGACTTCCCCAAAATAATTCTTTTAACACTCAGATTCCACTATAATATAATTTGAGAGTATCTTGTGGTCCTTCATAGTATGTTTTACAGTTGTGACAAACAATTTATTGCTTAATTATTTATGTAATTTGATATCTTCTAGATTCTAAGATGTTTGAGGGCAGAGACTTTTGTCTATCTTATTCATTGCTGTATGTGGCATTTAATAAATGTGTCGAACAAACAGACATTTTAACTTTATTTCACAACTTCTTTTTATAGGTGAGATTAGCATAATAATAGTGTTTTAATTTGATTTGTCTCCCTACAATGCCTCTTTAGTTTTAAAGATATAATCTCTTTTATTTTTAATTATTTATTTTTAACACCTTTTTATTTTAATGAGATACATTATATATTCCCCCCTTTTTCCCCCAGCAACACCTTGGAGAGGAAATTTCAAATATCAAAATTAACCCATCGATTGTTTTTATTTTAATGCTTTTTTAAAATTTTATTTACTTTTTGTTTTTCATTGTACCTATTCATAGGGCAAGAGCTGACCATCAGCACCTGTTCCCAAGGCGTGGTGAGCAAATCAATGTTATCAGCATGCCCACCACCCCAAATTGCAGTTATTCCCCTTGTCCCCAACCCAACTTCTCCCCAGTGCCCCCCTCCCACTCCTACCCCTCTGCCTGGCAACGCTAGGTCTGTTCTCTTCCTCTGCAAGTTCAACACACCTCTGTGGTCTTTCATTCCTTCTTTTTCTCTTAACTGCCACTTATGAGTGAGGACATGTGGTATTTTTCCCTCTGTTCCAGGCTTATTTCATGTAATGTGATTTTCTCCAGACTCATCCATGTGGCTGCAATTGGCAGAACTACATTCTTTTTTTATGGCTGAGTAGTATTCCATCATGTATATATACAACATTTTCCTTATCCAGTCATCTGTCGATGGACGTTTTGGTTGGTTCCATATCTGGGCTATTGTAAATAGAGCTGCAATGAACGTGGGAGTGCAAGTATCTCTTCAATGTGATTTCTATTCCTTTGGGTATATACCCAGAAGTGGGATTGCTGGATCATATGGTAGTTCTATCTGTAGTTGTTTGAGAAAACTCCATACTGTTTTCCACAGTGGCTGTACTAATTTACAGTCTCACCAATAGTGTATAAGAGTTTCCTTTTCTCCACATCCTCACCAGCATTTGTTATTCTTTGTCTTCTTGGTAATAGACGGTCTGATTGGGGTGAGATGATATCTCAGTGTGGTTTTGAATTGCATTTCCCCGATGATTAGTGATGTTGAGCATTTGTTCAAGTACCTGTTGGCCATTTAAATGTCTTCCTTCAAAAAGTGTCTATTCATCTCCTGTGCCTATTTTTTAATTGGGTTATTGTTTTTTTGTTGTTATTATAAAGTTGTTTGAGATCCTTGTATATTCTGGATATTAATCCCTTGTCAGATATGTAGTTTGAAAATATTTTCTCCCATTCTGTAGGTTGTGTTTTCACTCTGTTGATTGTTTCCTTTGTTGTGCAGAAGCTTTTTAGTTTGATATAATCCCATTTATTTGTTTTTTCTTTTGTTGCTTGTGGTTTGTTTATTCATAAAGTTTTTGCCCAGTCCTATTTCCTGAAGTGTTTCCCCTGTGTTTTCTTTCAGTATTTTTAAAGCTTCAGGTGTTATATTTAAGTCTTTAACATATTTTGAGTTGACATTAATATATGGTGAGAGGTTCAAGTCTAGTTTCATGTTTCCATATATGGATATCCAGTTTTCCCAGCACCAATTACTAAAGAGGCAGTCTTTTCTCTAATGTATGTTCTTGTTGCCTTTGTCAAAGATCAGTTGGAGGTAAGACTGTGGGTTGATTTCTGGGTCCTCTGTTCTGTTCCATTGGTCTGAATGTCTATTTTTATGCCAGTACCATGCTGTTTTGGTTACTATAGCTTTGTAGTATAATTTGAAGTCAGGTAGTGTTATGTCTCCAGCTTTTTTTTTCCCCTCAGGATTGCTATGGCTATTCATGGTCTTTTGTTGTTCCATATGCATGTTAGGATTGTCTTTTCTATTTCTATAAAGAGTGTTATTGGTATTTTGATGGGGATTGTATTGAATCTGTAGATTGCTTTGGGTAGTATGGACATTTTCACAATGGTGATTCTTCCAATCCAATAGCATGGAATGTCTTTCCAACTTTATGTGTCTTCTTTAGTTTCTTTAAGCAGTGATTTGTAGTTCTCATTGTAGAGATATTTTATGTTCTTGGTTAAATTGATTCCTAGGTTGTTGTTTGTTTTAGGGGGGGCAACTGTTATAAATGGGCTTACTCTCTTGATTTCCTTTTCTGCTAGTTTGTTATTGGAGAATAAAAACAGTATTGATTTTGGGGTGTTGATTTTGTATTTTGCAACATTACTGAAATTGTTAATCAGCCCTAAGAATTTTTTGGTAGAGTCTTTAGATTTTTCTATATAGAGGATGATGTCATCTACAAACAGGAATAGTTTGTCTTTTCCAATCTGGATGCCCTTTATTTCTTTCTCTTGCCTGATTGCTCTTGGTAGCACTTCTAACACTATGTTAAATAGGAGTGGTGATAGCGTGCATCTTTGTCTTGTCCCTGCTATTTTCCCCATTCAAGATGATGTTTGCAGCAGATTTGTCATAATATGGCTTTTATTGTATTGAGATACTTTCCTTCTATCTCTAATTTGAATTTTGTTGAATGCTTTTTCTGCATCTATTGAGATAATCATATGGTTTTTGTCCTTGATTTTGTTGATGTGGTGTACCACAATTATTGGCTTGCATATGTTGAACCATCCTTGCTGCCCTGGGATGAATCCCAACTGATCATGTTGTACAATTTTCAAATGTGTTGCTGTATTCTGATCACTAGCATTTTGTTGAGCATTTTTGTGTCTATTTTCATCAAAGGTATCAGCCTATAATTTTCTTTTTTTGTTGTATCTTTGCCTGGTTTTGGTATCAATGTGATGCTGGCCTCATAGAATGAGTTTGGGAGAGTGGCCTCTGTTTCAATTTTTTGGAATAGTTCAAAGATAATTGGTTTTAATTCCTCTTTAAAGGACTGGTAGAATTCAGCACTCCTGGGCTATTGTTTGTTGGGAGACTGCTGATTACTGTTCCAATTCATTGGTTGTTATTGGTCTGTTCAGGTTTTCTATTTTTTCTTGGTTCAGTCTTGGTTCTTTGTATTTGCCCAGAAATTTCTCCATTTCCTCCAGATTTTTTTTTCAAATTTGTTGGCATATAGTTATTTGTAATAGTTTGTTATGATTCTTTGTATTTCTGTGGTATCAGTTGCAATGTCTCCTTTTTCATTTCCGATTTTTGTTATCTGGGTCTTCCCTTTTTTTTTTTTTTTTTTTTTTTTCTTGTTAACCTAGTTAAAGGTTTGTCTATTTTGTTTATCTTCTCAAAAAACAAACTTTTTGTTTCATGGATCTTTGTATCACTTTTTGGGTCTCTATTTCATTTTGTTCTGCTCTGATCTTAATTATCTCTTTCCGTCTACTAACTTTGGGATTTGATTGTTCTTGTATTTTACTTCTTTGAGGTGTAGAATTAAGTTGTTTTCTTGAAATCTTCCTATTTTTTTATGCAAGCATTAATTGCAACAAAATGCCCTGTTAGTACTGCTTTTGCAGTGTCCTGCAGGTTTTAATATGATGTGTCTTTATCTTCATTGGTTTCAAGACATTTTTTAACTTCCTATGTAATTTCTTCTTGGGCCTATAAGTCACTCAGGAGCATGTTGTTTAATTTCTAAGCATTTGTATAGTGCCCTCAGTTTCGCTTGTCATTAATTTCTAGTTTTAATCCACTGTGGTCTGAAAAGATGCTTGGGATGATTTTGCTTTTTTTTGTTGTTGCTGAGGCTTGATTTTTGACCTAACATGTGGTCTGTCCCAGATAATGTTCTGTTTGTCAATGAGAAGAACATATATTCTGTAGTTGTTGGAAGAAATGTTCTGTAAATATCTGCCAGGTCCAATTTGTCTAAAGTGCAGTTTAAATCCAGTGTTTTTCTGTTGAGCTGTTGCCTGGATGATCTGTACAGTGCTGAGAGAGGGGTGTTCAGGTCCCTCACTATTATCATATTGGGGTCTATCTTTTTCTTTAGGTCTAATAGAAAGACCTAAATATATCTGGGTGCTCTGGTGTTGGTTGCATATATATTTATGATTGTTATGTCTTCTTGCTGGATAGATTATTTTATCATTATAAAGTGGCCTTCTTTTTCTCTTTTTATGATTTTTGGTTTAAAGTCTATTTTATCTGATATAAGAATAGCTATTCCTGCTCATTTATAGTTTCCATTTGCATGGTATATCTTTTTCTATCCCTTCACTTTTGGTCAGTGTGTATCTTTACAGGCGAATTGGGTCTCTTGAAGACAACATGGAGTTGAGACTTTCTTTTTAATCCAATCCACCAGTCTGCATCTTTTGAGTGGGGAGTTTAATTCATTTATATTTAGGGTTGTTATTGAGATATTCTTACTCTTGCCATTGTACTGATTTTGCTTACATAATGTAAATATCTTTTGTTCCTTTCTTCCCCTTTTATTATTCATCTTTGATGTTTGTTCTTTTCTTCAGGTGATAAGATTCTTTTTTTTTTCTTTCTCATTTGCATCTGTGTTTTACCAGAGGGTTTTGTTCTTTCTTGTGTGTTTGTGGTAGTGATTATTGTTTTTTTGGATTCTAGATGCAGGACTCCCTTAAAAATTTCTTGCAAGGCTGGCTGTGTGTTGATGAACACTTGCAGTTTTTGTTCATCTGGGAAATACACTATTTCTCTCTCATTTATGAAAGATAGCCTTACTGAGTATAGTATTCTTTGCTGGCAGTTTTTTCCTTTTAGTATTTTGAGTATGTCATCTCATTTTCTTCTCATCTGTAGAGTTTCAGTTGAGAAGTCTACTGTTAGTCTGATGGGGGCTTCCTTATAAGTGACTTGACACTTTTCTCTTGCTGCTTTTAGGATTCTCTCTCTGTCTTTGAGCTTTGCCAGTTTGACTATAATGTGTCTTGGAAAGGATCTCTTGGGATTGAATCTGTTTGTTGATCTTTGGGCTTCCTGGATCTGAAGGTCTGTGTTTCTCCCTGTATCTGGGAAGTTTTCCATTATTATTTCATCAAATAGATTTTTAATGCCTTTACCTTTCTTCTCCTCTTCTGAAATATCTGATTCAGATGTTTGTGCACTTAAGGCTATGTACTAGCTCTCGTAGACTTTTAAAAAAATTCTTTTTTCCTTTTTTTTTGTCTGCCTGGGTTATTTCCTAAAGACTTTCTTTGAGATCAGAGATTCTTTTTTTCTGCTTGTTCAAATCTGCTGCTTAAGCTCTCAGTTGTGTTTTTTATTTCATTGAATGAATCTTTCAGTTCCAGGAGTTCTGCTACATTTTTTAAGGTATTAATCTTTTTTCAAATTTCCTCCTTCATATCCTGGATATTGTTTCTCATTTCATTGTGTTGTCTAACTGAGTCTTTTTTTTTATCTCATTGAATTTTCTTAAAACAGTTACTTGGAATTCCTTTTCAGTTATTTCAAGGGTTTTCTATTATGTCAGGTCTGGTACTTGAGAATTACTATATTCTTTTGGCAGTGTCATATTTTCTTATTTTCATAATTCTATTATCTCTACGTTGATTTCTAGTCATCTGGTAGGTCAGTTGCTGCTTATTACTCTGGATTGGACTTTGAGGAGAAAGACTTCCTCCACATTTTCCAGGCTTCTCTGGCAACTCTCCTTCTGTCAATGCAGTTGAACATGCAGTAGGCTATCTTCAGGGTGGTCATGGCTGCTACTGTTATGACTAGATGTCCTTGCAGCAGTAGAAGCTGTGGTGGTGGCTGTTGTGGGACACTTCCTTGGAAGTGATGTGGGGCCTCCTGGTCTAGTCCTGGTGGGTGGGCGGTGCTGTGTCCTGCCTTATTGGCAGGTGACAGGCAGGCTTCATGGGGGTCTTTTTCCCTGCCTGTGTGGCCCCAGTCCCTCCTGGGTCCTGTCTCCTTGGTGGGTTGCAGATCCCTCTCTATAATGTCTCTTAACCAGGAATAATTCAGGGAATGTAATTTTTGTTTCGGTGGTAGGTTGTTCTATTTGGTTTTGATTGCTGTTTCAGAATGTTACACATTCTGGAGGAATAAGTCCTTACTGCTTCTACTAATTCAATCTATAAAAATATTATCACAAAATGACCTTATAAAAGCCTGTGTTCCTGGGAATGAATGCTTTGTTTGACTGTAGTTGGGAAAATATGATGTTCAAGGTTTACTAATGTTTGTAGGGCCATCCCCAAATTTTATGAAGAACTTTACTCTAGACTGTTTACTCTGTTCTGAGGTAAAAATTTCTTTCACATTTGCTCTGCAAGCCAAGCTCCTCTCTAGGTAGACATTAGAAGCTATTTGCTTCCTCACTGGATGATTGTTATTTTATCCTTCTTGTGTAGGTGGTTGTTTTCCAAAAATGAAGGTTTGGATCAAAACAACTTAGTCAGTGATTATATGTTGACAGTCTAGGTTTTCTTTCTGACCTGCTGACTAATATACATTTAACTATTCCTTATGCATTTTAGCTTATAAAAATTCAAACCAAAACTTAATTTCAATGATTGTAGAGAAGTTTTATTTCCTCAGAAAAATGTTACTTCTCTTGGCATACCAGAATTTCTAGGATTAAAATATAACAAAGTGGTTTTATTAAGTTTTCTTAGTGCTAATTTTGGTCCATATGAGTATAAGAAGAAAAAAATTTTTTTTTGATGTGGATGATCTTGCTTTGGGAAGGATCTTTAACCATGAATAATGTACATAAAACTGTTATTTTAGCTAAACTGTAAAAGAACAGATTAATATTCACAAAATGATATTAACTTTAGATATATATGAACAAGATATTTCTAAATTCCTTTCATAGACCATTCTTTTACAGGTTAGCAATGCAACTTTACATGGTATATAAGAATATATTGGGGATGCAAGGTAAATTCTAAAGATGTTACTGTTTAATTTTTTTTCCAAACTCAACATATTTCAAAGTAAAATATCTTTAATATTGAATATACTGAAACAGTATCTCTATTCCATTCTTCATAGGGTTTTACCTTTACTGTATATATATTCCCCCAATGTGAGACAGTATGTGCCCATATAGACTAATTATTCCTTCTTATAAAGGAATGATCTAAGAAAATCTCCAGGAATTTTTCTAAGCAAATGCTTTTCTCTCAACCATAACTAGGAAAAAAAAAATCATGTAGTCTGCTTTTTTCATATAATTTATACAACACTTGAAAGTAGAAATAGGACAAGTTGAAAGCTACCACTTGACTCTCGGGGAACCAGGACATTTAAAGAGTTTAGTGAACTTCAGGTTTAAATTTATTTGTATTATTTTTTAGTTCTCTGAGTCCCCTTCCTTTCATACTACCCAATTTCTATAACGTTTCAATTTCTATAAAATCTTGATTTTCCATATATGCGATTATATTTCAGATAAGCAATGTGGTTTCTGAGGAGGCCAAGGACCAGATCACAAAAGTTCTTGAAAGCCATGATAAGATCTGTATTCAGAAGACCTGATTCTTACAGAATTTCTTATAGTATTCACGTATATTTCTTGATAGATAGGATGATTACCATTAGAAAACTCCATCTTAGATAATATAAACTCAAAATTAATTTTCAGCCATTTATATTTATTTGGCTCCTACCAGAAGTGGGAGGAAAAAATCTGTCCTCTGGTTGGAAAAGGAGAAGCACTTCTGAGCCTCAACCTACTTCCATCTCTCTGTTGTGGATGTGACCCTTATCCTGCTTGTACACAGAGAAAAGGGAAGTTGCTAATACAACTGATGAGAGTAAAGGGTCCCAATTGGGCCACAATTACTGAGTTGCTCTTTTAGTTCTGAATATAGTATAATTTTGCTTTTAGAAATGCAATTTTGCATCCAAATCATGCCCTGGCTCTGTTTTTTGTTTGTTTGTATGTTTGGGGTTTTTTTTTTGAAAGATTTTTGTGGCATTCATGCAGGTTCAATAATCACATTTTTTTGTCTTCTGAGTGCACCTGTCAATATGGGCTCTTCACTACTTTAGCTTTCTGTACCCTGAAACAGTCAGAAGAAAGGATGATTTTGAGAGCCTGCTTTTGAGGAAGTAAGTGGTGTTTATATGTTTTTAGGTAAAACCCATGTACCTTGCAAAGGTTTTCATGGGGAGGCAATGGGAGGATCTTGTTTCTCTACTGTGCTTTGCACACATGGACTTCTTATGAGAGAGGGCCAAAGCAGGGTTCCAATGACCTGGGGGCTGTCCTGAACACTACAATCTTAACATCACAAGAACCTTCTCTTTTACCATTATTCTCTGTGTGAAGTATTTTGATGGTCTTGAAAAGATTATTGATGAAGACAAAGTTCCTTCCTCTTGGAGTTTCCAACCCGTTTCTTCCTTCCTCTCTCCCTTCCTTTCTTCTTTCCCTTTATCCTTCCTTTTTTGTTGTTGGAAGGGGAGGGGAGGCATGAAGAAAACCATTGAAATTCTCCTGTTAGAATGTAATATGTTTTAGAGATGAGGTACAGGCAATTTTCAATGATCACTTATATGAAGAAGAGAATCTTTCCATATTTTGTGATAGGTGGGGACAAGGTAAGGAATCTTGAAAGAGAAGTTGTTTTTTTTTTTTTCTATGATATATAAAATTCTGGCCAGCCCACATGGCAGGATACAGTGAAAACAAACAAACAATGAAACAAACAAACAGAACATGAACAAAACCATGGTAACAACAAAGAGAAGAGATCCAACTTATCTGGAGGAAGTTCTGCATGCACTGATAAACATTAAAATAGAAAAATTTTAAAGGTCACATATTTCATACATAGGACAGTTTGGGATCAGACAAGAAAATCAGATAGGAACACAACCCAGGTATTGTTAAATACTGAGTTAGGAATTTGGAGCCCAGAAGTTTCCAAGCTTTGAAGGTATACGATCTATAGACTGATCTTTGGGGAGTACTTTTATTTGTCATCAATATAGAGGGTGAATTTAAAGGACAGATACTAGAGAGAAAAAGATATATATTTTTTTCATTTACATATGTTGTATTACACTAGCTGGATAACAAGAAGCTGAACCAGGGTGGTGGAATTAGGATAACGAAAGAAAACAAGAATGAAGAGGTACTATAAATGCAAAAAGGCCTTACTTATTAACTGACTGCAAATGGTGATGGGATAATTGCAACAATGAGTCAGAATAGACTTCAATATTTAGAGTCTGGGGGCGAGAGAAGGGTGACGCATTCAATGGAAACATGAAAGGTGGAAGACTTTGCTTAAAATGGTGAGCTCAGTTTTGAAAAAACTGAATTTAAAGTGCACATAGAATCCACAGATGAAAATGTCTGTAAATATTACACTGGTGTACCTGAATGAATGAGAACTTATCACCTGTACATTTTCTATGCCTTCCCAGCTCATTTCCTTTTCTTTAAGGAAAATTAATCACCCATATCTCTTAATACACTCTGTTTGTAAAGACCACTCAGCTGCACTGCTGAGTAACAGCTGACCATGTGATTTGTCTCCCAGCACAGCAGAATAGATACTGGCCCAGGTTAGGTCAAATCAGAATCTCTCCCAGGAATGTGAATTTAGGTTTCATAGACATTTCTCAGTCTCTAGTTTGTTGCTTGAACTTGGGTTGGAACACCAGGAAAGAGAAATGTGACCAATAAATAAACAATAGAATTAAGCAATGCACAGACAGATATAGAGATGAAAGAACTTGTAGAATCAGGAAAAAATGATATTTGGATAAATATGTATATGCAGGCAAATTCCCTATGATAAATCAAATTCATGACAGAAAAAAGGAATACTGGCTACTTGAAATATGCCATTTGTATAGCTATATGATAAAAATGCTTGCTGCTTACTGATAACAAACATCTCTTGGGATGATATCCTGTCTCACATTGATTAAGCCTTTGTGAATCTGTCACCAGTATCAAGGTTGGCTGCAGGAACTATATTTTTACTATTTGATCCTAACAGACTTAGACACATTAACCAAGATGGGTAAATCCCACTTTCTATTGAAGAAATTTGGAGCTATCTAAACTGAGTGACATTTAGAAGATGTGACTGTGGCTATGTCACATATTCTGTAATGGAAGTTCTTTGAACCTGCCAAGGTCCTTGAGGCTAGCTTGGATTTTGCTCATTCTGATATTTGGTTGGGACTTGGATTCTGTAGTTTAATCCTTTCTTTTCCTATAAACTTTTTGCTTATTCAAACAAGGGTCATTTTGTTGTTGTTGTTACATGCAACTAAAAGAAACTTCTGTAATTCAGTATCTGAGCATATAGAGAGAAAGTTATAAAACAAATGGACAGGTGTTACCAAATACTTAGGATATACCAGTTGCAGAGCTGTGTGTAAGCTGTTACAGGGGTTACAACAAAGTAACGTGGCATTTATTTTAGCATTTATAGCACTTTACAGTCTTTGCAGCCATATCCCTTACATTAACTTTTTCTGTCTTCACATTAACTATTTAAGACACATATTCTTAGTTTTATTCACAGTTTACAGATAACAAATATGAGAGGAAGAGAGGTTATGTGACTTCCTCAGGATCTAGTGAGTAGTCAGTGGCAGGTGGGCTTGATCTCCGGGTTTTCTAATTTCTAATTTCATTTACTTATCTCACTACATTGTGCAACTGGAGTTATCACTGTTATGAAGTGTTAACTAGATAGTAATACTTTAATCAAATTTAAAATTAAATAAATTAACAAAGTAGAATGAATTTATGTTAATATGAGCCTTTAATAAAGCAGTAGCAATTTGAAATATATAAAAGCTTTAAGATATTGTGTTAGAAATACTAAGTATTTCTTTCTTATTCTCACATCTCTTTCTATAATCCTGGAGTTTGCAGCCTTACGAGGATGTTCCATGTAAACTCAGTCCTTTGAGTTTATAGTTTATAGGATCAGAAATTAATGTCTAATTAAGTCTCTCTGTATGTTTCACTCTACAAAGATTTTTGATTTAAGGCATAGATACTTGGTTACAAGTACTGATCACAGGGCCTGTAAGGTCAAGTGGACTCAGGAGCTGAGATGACAATTTTGTGCTGGCCATGACAGATAGTGTGCAAATGGATGAATCAGCTGAGAACTCTAATCTGCAAAAATACAGAAGGTAAGCAGAAAAAAGCAGAAATGACAGATCACCCAATTCCAGAGAAAAAAAGAGAGAGAAAGAGAAAGTTTATGGTGTAATGACTAGCGTAGTCATCTACATCCGAGGTCTCTTCCAACGCAAGGCTCAATTTTGCTTTTTGTTCTTATGTTTCATGTGAAACTCTTACATCATTCCTCCAAATCCCCTTTTAGTTGAAGTAGATTTCGGTAATAACATGTTATCTGCTTAAGAAAAATCTAGTCCTCTAAGATAAAGGATTATGTAGCCAACTTTTCATTTAACATTATAAGCAAATGTCCATGATATATAAAGTCATCTATCAATAACAAATGATTTGTGTCTCTACTGATTTTATTTTTAAATGATATTTTGATCACTATCTTCTATCTTCTATGGTATAAAAAATACAGTTTTATCTTAATCATTATTTGTAAATAGTGCATAAAATAATTTCCTGTTTCTGAGGGACATTAAGCATAGACAACTTTGTCAAATCATAAATATTGATTGTATGTGATAGTAGCTTGGTAGTTCTCCAGTTACCATATTGCTGTCTGTGTTAGTTTTCTAGGGATGCCATAAAAAATTACCAATCTGGATGAGTTAAAACAATAGTAATTTATTTTCACATAGTTCTAGAGGCAAGAAGTCCAAAATCTCTCAGAAGATATTATGGAAGAATCTGCACTGTGCCTTTCTCTTACCTTCTGGTGTTTCTGGCAGTCCTTGGCATCTCCTGTCTCGTAGATGCATCACTTCAATCTCTGCCTCTTGTCACATGGTGTTCTCTCTGTATGTCTCATCTGTGTCTCTTCTCCTTATCTTATTAGGACACTGGTCATATTGGATTTGGGCTCCCTCTAATTCAATATGACCTCATCTTAACTTGATTTTATTTGCAAAGACCCAATTTTTAAATAAGATCATGTTTACAGGTTTAGGACTTCAAGGTATCTTTTTTTGGACACAATTTAACTTTTAACACCCTAAGAAGAAAGAGAAATGGATGCTAAGCAGACAGAACAAATACGTATCACTAACAGAAACCTTACTCCTTTTGCCAAGAGAATATTTCTTAGAAATAATAAATGTATGAGGTGATTGATGCATTAACTACCCTAACCCAGTTATTATACAATATATATGTACTAAAACATCAGATTATACCCCATAAGCATGTATAACTACAATTTGACAATTTCATTTTTTTAAAAAAGAATGCTTCTTAGCATTAAAAAGAAAATTAAATATGAGTACATGTACAAAATAAAACAATATGGACAGACCCCAAATAGTTTTATTTCCACTTTCGACGGTGAGCAAACAGGTTGAATTTCCAGGTAATACCTGCATATCACATAAAGAAGGAGAGGAAAGATTCAAGAAGGAAACACATTCCTTACCACCTGGCCCAGGTGAAGGCACAAAACTAGGTATTGATCAGTTCCACTGCTAATGTGTTTTTGTCATCTATATAAAAGTAAATACTAGCTCATGATAGGTAGGACTTGTGATGTACAGGATCTCACACTAGGTCAACTTAAAACAGGCCTGGTACAGTGACCCACATGTGAGAATGAATGAGGTTTAGTGTCTATTCAAAGGAAAGAGGCTGAAATCTGAGTGACTTGCTGACCCATCTCATTCTCCTGCATCTCTTCTCCAATACTGTGAACAGGAAATGGCTTAAGAAGAAAAATCTGCATTTAAAAATGACTAGCAAACATAAAACATTTAGCCAGAAAGCTAAGAAAAGATATGTAAAGAATCAAAAACAAAACCGAACACGACAACTAAAACAGAGATAAAAAGCATGCACCAGGATAACTGTACAACAAAGCAGATGAGAAGGATAGCGAAGGGCCTACAACCAAATGTTGCAGGAGCACTGACCCACTGGAACTAACACCAGCTAATCAAAGTGGACCTTTCTGTATTCTGGAGCCTACAGAAGACATCATTTCTGGTAACAAGTACTAAAAGAAGAGGTGATAAGACCTAGAAAAAGATGGAAAGTGAGCTGGAATATGTCAGAAGAAAAAAATATAAAGAAAGTAATAAATTCACTTTAGAATCTGAATGAAGAAAAAATGGACAATACTGAAAACTAGAACTGTAGTATAGTCATGATAAAATCAAGCAAAATGAAATGGGGAAAATAATAGATGTGAAAGTAGAAGGAGATTCAAAGTACTCAAAATTGAAGTCCCTGATGGAAAGGCCGAAAAAGTGTATTAATGGCCACAGAGGTAAACTCTCCTCCTAGTAAGTCTTACAAAGCACATTTAACACTGTTCTATACCTTGTTAAACTTTCTGAACATCAGAGAATTTTATGAGGGCATCTGGGCTCCAAATCACATTACATACAGGAAGAGAAATTTTGACAATGGCATTCAATGTGAGAAGACAGCAGTACGAATTCTACAAAAGTTCTCAGCAACAGACATATTTCGCAATACATACAAACTCATGGAATTTACTACTCATGAACTTTCCTTTAAAACAAGCAACAATGTAAACCATAACACAATCTAACCAGTAAAAGGTGAAAGAGATGAATAGGGAAACTACCTAACTAGCCTCAACTGCAGAACTCTGGGGTGGGATGGCAGGGGGCGGTGTGTGTGTGGGGGGG
>NW_007728772.1:142479-171908 GCF_000696425.1 Galeopterus variegatus | reverse complement strand
GGCGGTGGAGGGGGGGGGGGTGTGTGTGTGGGGGGGGGGGTGTTCACTGAGACCATGTTTAAATCATTAAATCTCATTATTATCAATAAAAATGCTGGAAAACTGCTACAAATTACCCCAAATCTCCCAAGACTCATGGTTACAAAGCAACACTATTAAACAGTATGTTTCCTGCCTTGACTAAGAGTCAATGCCACAAAGAAACTTCAGTAAAATATTCCAGACTAAATCTATGGGTTAAACCCTCCCAGCACAATTCCAGACCCAATCCCAGTAAGAATGTTTTTGTGGTTGTATACTCATGATATATACCTCTGAATCTTAGGATGCATATGTATTTAATCTCAGTGTAGTCTCTAGATTACCTTGCGGGATAGCAGCATCAATGCACATCCTCAACTACTGCAGAGGAATTTTTCGTTTAATTTCAGTGTTTAATTTTTCTTATTCTAGTGGAAGGTGAGTATGAGCATCTCTATTTACTTTACTTCAAGTTTAGTTCTTCTGTGAAATTCCTATTAATCTTTCTTGCTCTTAATTTCTACTGAATTTCCTATAATTCTCTTTTGGATTTGGGGTAATTGTTATGGGTATATTTTAGATAATAATCTCATTAGTTTTAGATGTTGCAAATATTTTCTCTTACTTTGTTATATATTTCTTACCTTTGATTGAACAGAAATTTCTAACTTGATGTAGTTAGATTCTTGTTTGCCCTGGATTTTGTGCTTTGGAGACCCTTTAAAAGAAATCTCTCCTACTCTTAGATGGAATTATTTTACTATTTTTCGGGGTTTTTTTCCCATAAAAGCTTTATACATTTTAATCCACATGCATTCCACTTTTATATAGTATGTACATTAAAGAATATTTATCCATGTAGTATGCTAGTTCTCCCAATGTCAATCTGCTAAGCAATCTGTAATTCTTAATGGTATTCTTATGCTTGAAAAGATAAAGCCCCTAAAACATAATGGTTCTAATGTCAGATTATTTTTATATCATAGTTACCATCTTTCTTTCCTTCTAAAAAGTAAAAACTAAAGTTACTGAGACATTTCAAAAGAGAGAAAGTACAGAGATGAAACTATTTCACACATGGCCAAATCTATCTCGAGTTAGTTTTCATTCACTATTTTATAAGCACTCACATTCTATGCAGGTAATTAGCTTATAGGAATAAAAAATAATGGTATGCACTCGTGAAATGTGGGATTAAGAGTCAAGTCAAAACAAATCAAAATGAAAAGGTTAGCATATGCCACGTTGTCTTCTCCAGCTGACGAATTTGTGAGGAAAAAAAAAAAAATGAAAGATTTTGTGATAAATGAATACCTGACTCAGTAAATAACATAATGCATCGATCTATTTGACTTAAACTTTTAATTTTTAGATATATAATTGCTGTTAATTATTAATTTCTTTTGATGAAAAAATCAAATAGCATGTGCATATTTTAAAAAGTGACATTTACAATTTATTTCCAGAAAAACTCTTACACGTTATTTTGAATTTGAATGTAGTTTCTAGTGGTTTTGCTTTATTTTTGTTCTAAGAGACTGACATATAGGTATAACAAGAATCACAAAACTCTACATTGTAATTATTTACCTTTACTCTTCTTATCATGCTTACTACTCCCCTGGGATGTAATTGTTAACAGCTCACAAACACAAAAAAATGTATTGAGATACTCTGAGGCTCACAGGTTATCCTAGGGTCCTCTTCCACTCCCTCCTTTTTCTTCCTTCCTTTCCTTTTTTGTTTTGAGTTATGATTGACAGCTACTAGAAGAAATAAATCGTCACTGGTGGTATTTGAAATTTGGAATCATTTTAAGTAAACATTTAGGCATTTTGATTTATACTATGACAGAATATTCATCCCCAACCAAATATCATTGAAGAATGGAGACTTAAATTTGAAAAGCAGTAATCTGAAATATTTAGAAGAAATATTTAAAGAAATATATTTCTTGGCTTGTTGAAACAAAACATTTCCTTAAAATGATTTCTATAAAAAGAGACAGTATGAGTCTTAAAGGAAAACACTGAATAATTTGTTTACAATAACGTATTTTTTACATTTATTTGTGTTCATTAATCCAAGGCACTAGAAACAAAGGACAAACTACAGATAGGAAAAAAACATAAAAACGATAAGGTTTGCAATCCAGAATGTAAAAAATTTCTATAAATCAATTAAGGGGAAAAAAGAAAGGTAAATATCAGTAAATTGCAAATAATATTCCCAAAACAACTCCCCAAAATATGAAAGGGAATTATAGAATAATCAATAATCAGGTATCATTTAACACTTACAAGATTAGAAAAAAAAAGAAAGAAAAGAAAAGTAAAAATAAAAATGACGCACCAATGTTGGGTAGTATTTTGAGAAACAACAAATTCTTATTCGCCAATGAAGAGGTTGGATAATGTAATAGTATGTTAAAAGCATGGGTTTTGGCATCAGTCAGCTTTGTTTTCAAAACTGTTACACCCCTTAGAGTTACATGCTTTGAACAAGCTACTTTATTTTGCAGTGAGACAACTCTTCACCGGTCTCTTGCATTTCCGCAGGTCTTGTGAGTGAAGCATTGACTCTCTGTTGTTCAAAACCATCTCGGGAGAGGGGTAAGGATGTTTGTATGGTAAACAGCCTTTGAAGATACAGTGTCTCCCTGTGGGACAAAAAGGGCAGGCATGCTTACAACACATTATTAAAGGTTTGCTAAGCTCACTATTCTTCTTCTATAATGCAATCCACTGCAGGTGCGGTATCACATAACCCTCCTTGTGAGAATTGGGTTTGGAGGAGCCGATGCAATAAATGCTGATTCTAGGCTACTGCTATTTCTATGAGCAATAAATTGTTTGTTGTCCAACCCAGGAGTCTTGTGTCTTCTACAAGTATCTGTGAATCCTCGGCAGGCTAACTTGTTAGTTTGCAAGTAGGGTGAAATTCCAGACCTTCAATTTCTTTGCCTAATTTATTTTACTTATCTGTAAAATGGAGTGTGTGTGTGTAAATATTTTCTGATTATAGGACCATTCTTGTTTTAACTAAAAAAGGTGAGATGTTTGGAATGGTGTCTGCTACAGAACAAGTGTTCAATATGTTCCTGTGTATATAATGCTCAAAAAAACTACAAAGCATTACCAATATATTTTATGGCTGTACACATGTACAGTATAAAATCAAAATATGTAATAAAATTGTAGTTGTTAATTCTGGGGCGGTAAGAAGACAAATGGGATTAAGTGGTGTTATGCAGAATTCTTTGACTCTGTCTGTTCTTGCTATTGTTTTAAAAAATATCTCTGAAGACAATATAAAAACATGTTAAGATTTTAAAAGGCTGGGTGTTTTCTACATGATTTTTCATTTTATTGTTATGTATACTTACTTATCTATTTAAAATACTTAACAAGAATAATTTTTAAAAATATCTGCAGGACACAATTATTTTTAATGTCAATTTTATGGCTCCAGAGTTGGCATTCTTTTATGTGAAGTAGCACATTTAGAAAGTGCTTTTTATTTATCCAAACTATAACTTAAAATACTGTGACTATTTTATCTATTTTTTCTATTTGGCTATCTTTAGTCATGAGTTTTCTCTTCCTGGCACTTATTTAGCATATTATATTCAGTGTAGTATTAAAGATGGTCATAGATTGTGACCACTTTACATTCACTCTCCTGGTGTGAATGACTTGCTTGTACCTGTTGAAGGCACCTGCAGTGATCCCAAGGTGAGGTCATTGGAGCCATGTGGCTTCCACCTTGCTTGCTGGGACACTTACTCTTGGAACTCTGAGCCACCATATAAATGATTAAACTCCTCTGAAGCTACCTTGCTGAGATTAAGGGCAGGAGCTCTGGGTCACACTGGTCCAGTGCCAGACATATGTGAAAAGAAGCTTCCTGTGATTCTTGCCCTTGGCTATTTAACCCCCTCCTGCACCCATACCACCAGAGTCCCCTGACTTCGTGTAGCAAAGACAAGCCATCCCCACTACCCTCACTCAATTCCTGTTAGCATACTAGAATGGTTATTGTTGCTCATTGAGTTTTGGGACATTTGTATGTGGCAATAGATATCTGGTTTGATGATTACTGTTGGGGAAATAGAATAATTTAATCAGGCCCCTTCACCATAGGTCTGGTTGGGGGTGGTGCAGTGCATTCTTTGTAAGGAAATTGTGTGTGCGTGCCTGCACAGTGCTGCAACCTGGCTGGCATTGATTGCCTCAGGCGTCCACCATGCACGGCCATGCTCTCCAACCTACTGCTCTAAGGACCTGTTTGCTAGTTACCTAGCTCACAGACACGCTTGTGACAGGTCTGGGGACCCAGCCTGGCATGTGAAGGGTTTGTGACCCAGTCTGTGAATGGACTTGAAGGGTCTGTGAGCTCCAGACCCAGCCCTAGCTCGACAATTGGCTCAGTTAGCAGGATTATGGGCAGGTAAAAGAGTTCAACAGTTACAAAGGTGGTAGAGGTAAGCTGGATGTACATGAGGTTTAAAGATCTTCAGCATTTGTTCAGAGGACCAGAGTACAAGTGGAATCCTGCACCCAATAAGAAGCAGCAAAGGCTGGCTAAGAAAAAAGAGAAAACACACAAAGAACCAGAAAACAAATTTAAAATGGTGTTCAGCATGTTAGTATAGCTTGGTTTGTTGTAACTGGCAGGAAAACATGAAAGTGTTTTGAGATCAACACCTCAAGAACCAGAAGGATCACAATTGAAATGCTTCAGCATTTAACTAAGTTATAGGCAACAACCTAAGTAGGTCAATTTTGTTTATAAGCTAAGGATGAATCTAGTTTTGTTTGCTTTTTTTTGAGATTTTATCAGAATATCGTAATGCTTAAAATTATATAAATAATTACATGTGTATATAAAATTTGAATTTTTTGTATATATATAATTATTGTTGTTATTATTGTTATTATTGGTATTGATGGGTGGTTGGTAATATCTGTTCTATGACTTTTCCAGGCTTAAAAATCTTTATAAAGCACTGAATTTGGGGGCTTCTATCACATTATTCATCAATTTTTAAAAAATGAATAGACTTTATTTTTTTAGAATCATCTATTTTTATTTTTGAGTAGATCCAAATTATTTTCTAAGGAAGATTTTTGCTCTGCCCGTAGAGTCTCATTGTTTTCATTTGCCTATTTTGATTAGGTACTTCTTTATATTAAAAAAAAAAAAGAAAAACAGCTAAAAAAAAAAAGAGGACAGCTTTGTTTTTTTCCATTGATTTTACTATTAATCAGTAACACAGATCTAGATTCTCTAGATTCTTAATAGAGATTATAATTTTACACTTTTGGCAGCCAAAATTTCATCCAAAATTTTGTGTAAGAAATAACCTTCTGAAAGTTTTTTCTGAAGAATAACCAGATCACTTATTAGTCCAGGTAAGTGTTCTGCAAATTGGTGTTCAAGGATTAATTGCTTACAACCAGCTTATGTAATGGTGAAAAAGAAACGAACAAAACTCTTCATTTTATACTTTGCCTGGGTAATTCCTTTGTATTAAAAAAAATGCATGCTCTAACCAGTTGAAATTTATTCCAAATCAAACTTGACCAAAAGAGATTTATGAATATTTCTTACTTATATTGCTTGTCTGCTAAATTCCTTTCACTATGGCTTTTATTTTTCAGCCTTCTTCCAGCAACATTTTAAGAGAGAGCCATACAAGGGGTCTTCAAAAAGTTCCTGAAAACAGTTGTTTATCTTTTAATTCTATTTTTTCATGAACTTTCTTTTCTTTTTTTTTTTAAAAAAAAAGATGACCGGTAAGGGGATCTCAACCCTTGGCTTGGTGTTGTCAGCACCACGCTCAGCCAGTGAGCGAACCGGCCATTCCTATATAGGATCTGAACCCGTGGCCTTGGTGTTATCAGCACCACACTCTACCGAGTGAGCCACGGGCCCGCCCTTTTCATGAACTTTCTGAAGCACCATCATATTACATTTTGTACCATGTTGCCATTTCAGGTTGTTGTTGAAGACATTGGGTTATACACAATGAAGACCCACAAGACAAATGTCTCTCAGACTTCACTATCAGCAAAATGTACATTTCTTCTGAGTAAATTAACTACCCCATGGCCATTGAGATGTTTATTCTCCATTTGCTTTCACCAGTAGATGTTTAGAACCAAATTTTGGCTCCAGCTTAAAAATTCGTATGGGAGCTTTCATTCCATTGTTACTCTCGCTTACTGTTCAACTTCTATTATTCCTTTGCTGCAGATGCTTCACTTGTTTCGGCCTGTTTACTGAACTTACTATTATCAGCTGCCTCAAATTTTCTTTTGCAATGCTTTAGGGTAGGAAGAAGTAAGAAAGGAAGGAAGGTAGAAAATTCTTAGAACATTATGTCTAGCTTTTCCCACAAACCCTTATAAAAATATGGACAAACTACACAATGTTAAGAGAAAATCACATAAATTACTGAAGAAATTTAAAAAAATATTACTAAAGAAACAGAAATCAGGAAAGCATAAGAGGAAACCAAAAGACAACTTGCTTTCTGCCTTTTAACACGTGGAATTTTTTGAGAAGTCTCCTGATCTTTTAATTTTTGTGTCTATGAACTTAGGAGCTCAAATAATAGGATATTATTATGGGTCACTAATGACAATAAATAGATTTAGAATGTGGCCAAAGACTTTGAACGTAGAGTAAAAGGTCTCAAGAAATATAGTAGAAATATTGATCTGCCTTCTAAAACTGGCAGAGGCTGATATTGCTGGATATCATGGATAAAATTGGAAAGTTTTTTTCATGAAATTGGAAAAGAAGGGTGAAAATGTGAGGAGAATTCTGATTTATCTGCTCTTATTTCCTCTCCTTCATGTGCTGAGATAATGTGAACTTGAGGTTGGAGTAGCCAGCATTAGAAAATGCTATAAGGATTACTAGGTCCTGGAGAAGAACCAAAGTTCCTTGGCAGGGAGAAGGTGATACCGGAGAGAGTCTGGGGAGGTTGCATAGCTGACCTCAACCAACCTGTCCCCTATCAGGTTCTTGACTCCACCACAGGAAAGAATTCAAGAGCAGAGTCACAGTAGAAGGTGAAAACAGATTCTAATGTAAAGAGTAACAAATACACACTTCACAGAGACAGTGCAGCCTAGCTCCATAGACTGAGTGGTAGCTGCAGCAAGTTTAATACAAAAGTAGGAAATACACACTTTACAAAGTACAGACTGGTTCCAGAGGGAACAGCATCTTGCTAAATGCAAGTTAAACACAAAAAGCAAGTTATGCACACCTCAGCAGGAAGTGCAGGTGGGCTCCAAAGACAGTAAGCAACAGCCACGACTTCTCCTTGGATTTAACTTTTATAGTTTGGCTACCTATGCATATTCATGCTATTGAATGAATATTCAAATAAGGAGGTGGCCCCAAGTTATGTAACTTAGTCTTGCACATGCTTAGTTGGTCTCTTTTAGAGCATGCTCATTGGTCGAATCCCACACTCAAGGATAAACCATTTACTGAGCATACTCAGCCGCTGAGATTACAGAAATCTGCTTCCTGTGGTCTTAATCTCCACATGTTAGTGCTGAAAATAGGTGCTACAGGCCACTATAGCTCAGGACTCAGAAGTGGGGCTTGAGTCCTAGGGGAGTAGTTTGAGACCCAGGGGAGTGACCTGAAACCTGATCCCAGGGGACTGAGCACCTTTTATCTCAAAAGAAGTGGGAACATTTTATCAGAAAAATAAATAAAAGATGAGAAATTTGTTGACTCTATAAACCCAAATTGAAATATTCTGAAGAAAAATTAGTGTTAGGGTAAGAATAGAAAATATCAGAAGAGAGAAAAAGTTGTGCAGGATAAAAGGAGAGAGTTATGAAATGGGAGTGGCTGAAATTCTGACAAGTGACCAAAGAGGCTGCTGGAGTGAGCAGGACTGAAGCCATGCTGGGGCCTAAAACTGCATGGGCTTTAAAAGATTTTAAAAGGACACTTTTATTTTTCTTGGCATTCATGTCTCTGAGTTCCCTCTTTTCCCATGATTATTTGTTATTTTGAACCTTGGTTATGGAACAAGGTGACATTATTTACATGAATGTAAAAGTGTTTTCCAGCTAGCCTGGAACTGCAGACTTACACATACTATCCAGACACTGGGAAACTGAGGAAGTCATCCATAAAGCTATGCTGATTCCACCCCTCCAGCAGGACCATGAGACACAACAAGGACAGAAGCAGAAACCAGACAGACTCTTGTCGAGACTTTGTACCAGAGACCTTGCATGAAGCCCTAGCTGCTCATGTGCCCTTCCCTCTGCTTTTCATTTTCCCAGGTCCCATTTTCTCATCCCCCTCTTTAAAAACCTCTCAGTAAACCTGAGTCTTTGAGATGGCTTTAGCCTGGCTGTTCTTCTTCAGGTTTACCAGCGTGATGGGTCAGCCTGACATCTTGTTAGAGTGAGCAGGACTGAAGTCATGTTGGGATCTAAAACTGCCTGGGCTGCGGACAGAGGGGTGAGGATTTTAAAAAGGACAGTTTCTTCTCTCCACTCTTGCTTCCCATCCCCTGACTTTCTTGTCTCACTCGCCTAAGTAGGAAAACAAGGCCGAGAAGCTAATTAGTACTTTGCCAAGCTCACAGTTCTTTCTTTGAGATTTGTAGAGTTTTGAGAAATGATCAAGGCCAAATGACTGAAGCTGACCTTGGGCACCAGCCAAGTACACCTGCACAAATCAGAATCTTGCGGGGTCCTGAGATAACAGCGAAGATGGGAATAGAAACCAGACGAGGCCTTGGTGATACCTTGTACCCGACCCATAGAAATAGACCCCTCTTAACTCACATCTCCTGCTCTCCTGTTTTCCACCTTCCACATTCTATTCCCTCAACCCTTCCTTTAAAAACCCTTCAGTAAATCTAAATCTTTGAGATGGGGTAGCCTACCGTCTCCTTCAGCTGAATACATCTGCTTTTCTTTTTTTTTTTTTCCTTTTTGTCTTTTTTACTGACCGGCAACGGGATCGCAACCCTCGGTGTTGCGCCCGCACCATGCTCAGCCAGTGAGCAGGAACCGGTCTCCACATGGGATCCGAACCCTCAGCGGGAGCGCCGCCATGCTCCCAAGCAGCGCACTCTCCAGTGCGCCACCGGGCTGGCCTGACATCTGCTTTTCTAACACCAACCATTTCACTTCTGAGGTTTCTTCTTTCATTCTCAAGGCGGTGGGCAGCCGGTCTGGTAACAATCTCTCCTCAGGTCACCAGTGTTCCTGAATAGAAGCTGACTTCCATTTTCACCAACATTTAGCTTTTGAGTGGTTTGCTTTTGTCTAGGGGCAGGCGGCCAGACCTGTGAGTTCAGTATCAATTTTGGAGAGCCTCTGCCAGGAGTCGAGTGGCTCCTGTAGCAAAGTTATTTGTCCAGGAAATGGATAGAAATAAAGGGTTGAAATAAAACTTTGTAATAAATGTATTTTTGGTGCAAGGACTCTTGTGGGTTTACAAATGTCGAAGAGGATCTGATTAGTATGTATAGTTGTCTCCTTCATGATGGCTCAGATAAAACTAATGCCAGCTTTGGGACCATTGTTTTTATTAGCCTCCCTGAGTGATCAATGACCTTGAGCAGGTCTCACTGCTGAGGAAATTTTCATAAATTGGGTAAAAAAGATGCATCACTAATTTCTTATAGCATAGGAAAAATAAGAAAATTCATCGTAATTTAGCAAACACTATTTAGTGCTTACTATATACAAATAACTAGATTGGGCTCTAAGATTGATATCCAAAGTAACAGTTTAAAAAGTTGTTAAAAATCCAAAGGTTAGAATTGGTTACAAGAACCAATAAGATCTGAAAGAAGGTCTTAGAGTCCTTCATAAAATAATATTTAATTGGACTGATAATAATGAAACTACATCTATCTTTGAGAAGGGTACTTTAGTGAATCTACACCTATTTACTTACTCCTTAACTACTGAGTGCCTAATTATTTTTAGTACTTAATTTTGGACTCCAGATAATCATGCTTTCGTTTTTATTGTAATAACACATAACATATTACATTATGTATTATATTTGTATAATTACATATTATAATAAAATATATTTTTAAACTATTAATCAAATGAAATAATAAAAAGTAATATAATTAAATATCGTAGACATACTTACACAAACTTAGAGGGTACCTGCATCTAGAAATATGCAAAACAGGGATAGGCTTAGAATATTTATCAAATGGTGGCACTGGTGTGTGGCAAAGATCGTCACCCAGATGCACCACTCCAAAATAAACCTATGAAGAAATGTCAAAGCACTAATGTTTCCTTTTCCTTTTAGCTATGTGTGCTTGCTTGAAGAAAATGAGGGCAGGATGCTGGTGGCAGTTGTAGGAGAGGACAGGGAGGAGTAGGCCACAGTCAGCCCACCGGTTGGGCCAGTTGAATCTGCCTGCTCCCTGACAGAATGAACTGTGTTAACCTTTTCCTCATAATGCCCTCATTGTAATATATTATCATACCAAAATCTCCATCCTGGGGAGAGAAGTGTACCTTGCTAGGCACATTTTGAGCTGTGTGCAAAGACTTACAGTCACTACATCACTGCATATGCTCCAGTTTTCCTCCAAGAAATCTCCGTCCCTTTTCAGAAACCTCAGACTCTCTTACGCTTTTCCTAGTAAAACCTCCTAGCCCACCCGGGCCTGGGGAGAAGGTGCCTTTAGAGCAAGAGCTCCCCTTCTGCCTTCTTGATCAGAGAATAAAGTTCCTGCTCTGCTTTTCTGAACCAGGTGTCATTGCATTGTTAAGAAGTGACTCTGAGAGGGGGAACTCTCACTTGAGGGCTGGCTTTTACCTCGGGAGCCTTGGTAGGGGCGAGAATCACTAGTCACTTGCTGCTGAGGAAGCGGTTGGCAGCAGAAGCTCGCCAGGGCTAGCTCATCCACCTTGCTGGCATTGTCTTCACCTTGCCTGGACTCTGGGGTCTAGGGTCAGTAGCAAGATGACATACAGCTAGCTAGTAAGAAGCACAAAAGCGAAAAGCGGGTGGGGATAAACCAGGATGATGGAGATGGAGAGGGGGCAGATGGGAAAGGTCCCCCTCCCCCCACACACATCACCCTTTCTCTCCTCACCAGTTTTGCAAACACCTGGACACGGGAATACTGACAACCACAGAAGAGCAAATCACAAAACAGAATTTACAGTGTTACCTAATAACTCTCAGCACATCTGTTCTAAATCAGTTTCTCAAACATACATTTCATTAAAATTGGTCTTGCCAACCCTTGTCATTTAGTCACTGACTCTCTGTCACTCTTCCATTTTCATCTTCTTGACAGGATTCTGACAAGATCCAGAAGGTCATTTAAGCTCTTTTACTGCTCTTTTCCATTAATGGTTTATTAACTAGGTAAGGCTAAATATATTCTCTTCAATTATGTGTCTCTAGGCAAAAACTGGCTCTTCAGATTGGTAAATTTCCTCCAAATCCCTTTTAAACTATCAAGTATCTTCTCCCCCAATCACGGAAAGAACATGCATGCTGATGTTTTGACTTACTATTAAAAATAGTTTGGGTTTCATTAACTACCCTAGTCCGGGTAAATTTTTTTTTTAATGCTAAAATCAGCATTTTTTCCAGAGCCCTCTTTAGTTTATTTAAAAACGTTATCTTTTTTTGTTTTTCCTTTCATGTTTTTTTTTTTCTTTTCTCTCAGATCTGTATTTAGAATCTCTCTTTTATTGTTAATTACACTCAGTACAAGTCTTATAAAATATCTCTGAGTTAACACCCAATTAACTGAACTACTCTAGAGGTAAGCTCTCTCTCTCTCTCTCTCTCAAGCATATTCAGCATATTTATGGCTTTATTTCTACAGTCTGCCTGTGCTTCAGCATTTCTCTCACATCAGAGCTGACACTGTGTTTTTCTCTGCAGTCTAGTTCTAGGAGGATCTATTCTTCTCATTACTTCAGTCAGGGGCCTTACCTCTTATGAAAAGGAGGGCCAGTTGCCATCAACATACTATTTTAAAAAAGAGACTTTTAAACTATGGGATTCATGGAATCTGGAGGTTTATAAAATGGCCTTCAGAGTTACTTTAGCAGACACATTGAAAGTATATACTAAGGTGGACTTCAGTGTAAGTTTCTCGAGAGAATATCTATAGTTTATTCATTCAGTTCTCAGTGAATCTAGTCATATTAAAATTAAAAACCCTAAAGTGATGCACGAATTTTGTATTTTCAAGTTAATGTTAGTCTCAGAAACAGATACTCAAAATGGCATCATTTGCACTAACCAGATGAAGGGCCCTGCTTACAGGGTAGAACATTTCCAGGAACGACCCCGTAATGGAACTTACCAAAGTAAACCACAGAGACTTCATGCCTTTGGCCCACCTGCAAAACCCTTTATGCATACTAAGACAATCAATCCTTAACAACCTAAAAAGTTGCCTTATTAGCATATCACCCCAGCAGCTCCCATTGGATATTTCAATTTTCACCTCATTAGCCTAAGCTTCAGCCGATCAGAACAGTAAACTCATCATAGTAAGGAATAAAAGCCCAGCCCGCAGGAGTCCAGGGAGGCTAGGTTCTGTACCCAGGCCTCTACCATGTTGCTTGTGCCAATAAACTTTTTTTAGCCTGATTTCTGTTCTTGGTATGAGAACCTTTCAGTTAATAGATGGCATATGATAATGTGTATAAGTACAAACTTTTCAAAAAAATAAAAATCCATGAAATACATAGCAAATTTAGATTTTTGTGTCCCACCACTGAAACAGAGCTGTAACCAGCAGGCTTCCCATATTTGACTTTCCTCTAGGGCTGGAGCAGTCCTCAACTTTAGAGAAGATTTGTAAGATAAGCCTCAAACTTGCTGGCTGAATTCCTAGAAATAGGAGAACACTTGCTTAACAGTAAAGACGGGCATGAAGTTAGCAGAGCATGTATTTCTCTGAGTTCTCTTTCTTCTCTCATTGTCTCTAGATATTTTGCTCCTTGGCACAGGACGGATAGGCCTTGCTGAGAAGCCAAGGACGGTATCGATCAAGCTATGCTGACTCCACCTGAAGCCAATCAAAATCCTGCATGACCCCCATGATCCTTAACCAAAATATGCCCTGTAAAAGCTTATAATTCTGAGCTTTGGGGGAGTTCTGGTGTCTAAAGGATAAGCTGACTTGTTCTCCTTGGTTGATGTTCTCCAATAAATGGTAATTTTTCCTTCTGCAATTCTTGGTATTCGAGACTTATTGCCTGGGCTGTGCATGGGTGGAGTGAACTCACTAAGGTTCTATAACACCACTGTAGGGACCAATGAAAAACTTCAACCCTAAAGGTTCATTAATAAAAATCACTGACAAATTTAGATCAATAGGAAGAAAAGGCAGAGCAAATTTTATTAAACTGTAGGGACCAATGAAAAACTTCAACCCTAAAGGTTCATTAATAAAAATCACTGACAAATGTAGATCAATAGGAAGAAAAGGCAGAGCAAATTTTATTAGTTAACATTCTGGGAGAAAGCAAAGCAAGGGGGAAATCACAAGAGAGTAACATCCCAAATTCCAATGGTAGTAACAAGCTTATATACCAGTGTTCACAAAACAGAAGGTAGGGGAGATAGAAGCCCCAGAATAATGGCCTGAGACCAGGTTTCTCTGAAGTTCTGGGGGGAGGTATTGTCACAGGTGAAAGAAGGAAATCACAAGTTGAAGTTAAGTCCAGACATCTAGTATGCAAATGCAAATACATCAGGTAATCTCACAGCTGTACTCAAATAGCAGATGGAAGCCAAAGGAGGGGTACCTCAGAGAAAGCCTGGCTGTTTGCATTTACAGATGTAAATTTGTTTTCACAAATGAACAGTCTTCTAGCCAGTCTTGTTTTTCCAGTCTTTCTGCATTAGCCATCTTGAGACACGTCAAAGAAATATATTTGGGGGCTGAAATATTTTGCCATCCCACACCACCATGCTTTTATTTCTTCATTTAGTTTAAAATGGCAAACAACTGCCAGCCTCTCTCTGCCCTCCAGCACACTGGTAGTGTGGGAAAGCAAAATATTTTGGCTCCAGAATATATTTCTTTGACATATTTCAAGATGATTAATTCAAGGAGACTGGAAAAATAAAATTAGCTAGAAGGCTGTTTTTTGTGTGGAAAGAAATTTGCATGTGTAAATGCGAACAGCCAGGCTTCCTCTGAGGTGGCCCTTCTTTGGCTAGTATCTATTCTTTCTGAGGGCAGCTGTGAGACTACCTGAATTATTTTTATCTGCATACACGATGTCTACTTAACTTTTAACTTTCGACTTCCTTCTTTCACCTGTGATGCCATCTCCTCTCCTCCCCCACCTTCAGAGAAACCTCGTCTCAGGCCCTTGTTCTGGGGCTTCTACCTACCCTGACCTTCTCTCTTGTGAACACTGGTACAGAAGCTTTGTGCCCTTATGGGAAATTGGGACATTACCCTCTTGTGCTTTTCCTCTTTCCAGCAAATTAAATAATAAAATTTTTTATGTCTTTTCTTCATATTAATCTGTGTTTATCAATTGATTTCTCAAAGTACCTGCAGCGGGTTGAAGGGGGTGTCTTTCCTTGGGTCCTACACAAGCAATATGCAGTAATTTTTGTACAAAATGATGATGACAGACTTATGCTCAAGAAAAATCAAATAAATTAAATATAGGTGTAAGGAAAATTGAAGTATAAATGGTCAGGATCCCTCAGATGTTCGGAATCTTGCCAAGCATGATCTAGCCTGCTTAATGTAAACATGCACACCTGCACCCAGGTGCCCCTTGGTTATTGTTTGATGTGATTGTACATGTGTGCCCAGGTATTCCTTCTTTATCTGACTCGCAGAGTATAAAGGACTCATGGCTCTGATCCACAGTGTCTGTGTGATGCCCCAGGAGGCCCCTAGAGCAGCTGCTGCTAGCTACCTGAACTTGCATCTGAATAAAGCCTATTAATTTTAACTCATAGCTCCCAGGATCTTTACCTAACTTGCGACCTTCATTTGAGGTGTTTGTGACCAAGTCTGCACAATGGGTTTGAAGGGTCTGAGTCCTAGCCCGATAATAGGAAAAGAAATGAATATGGAGTGTTTGATAATGTTAAATTTTTTGGACAAATTGCATTAGGAAAGCAGCTTAAGTTTATTTGGGGGAAGCCACAGATCAACAAGTATGACAAATGATGTCCACATGAGAACAAAACTGATGGATTTTGGATGTGACCAGCACCACTGTGCACACCATAAGCACAAAATAGCGGCTGGCCTTGTCTTCCACTCCAGAACCAAATCCCTCTCCCCTTCCCTTTAAGAGAAGCCTCGTGACTTAAACAAAAACATTTTTGTTTCTGCAAGGGCGCAGTTCTCCACCCTGGGTTGCATAATTTCCACATTAGCAAAATGCCCCTCCTTGATGGTATCAGCCAGCCCTTGGCGCCCTATATAAGTTCTGCCACCCCCACACCTGGTGCTGTCTTCCATTTTGAGGGCAGCCCTGGGCTGCCCTCCACTTTGAGCACAGCCTGGCAGTTTCTTTTCCTTTAATAAAGCTTGAATGGTACCCAGTGTCTTGGCTCACTTTCTTTCAAAAACATTCTGCCAGATTGAAAAATAGAACACTGTTTAGTAAAGACAACTGATTGGTTACTGGCTGAAATAATCTCTAAATGTCCTAGCTTTCTCAATTACCCACAAAAACTACCATTTTATTTCCTACTATTTTGTATATTAAATCTCAGTGTAACTGATTTTTGAATTCAATTGTGTCTTTCTTCTCTGCTTGATAAGTGAGGGTCCAAAAACAAAACATAAGGAAAATTCATCTTTACCTTTGTAGTCCAGTGGTCGGATGGGGTCAGTGGAGAACTGCCCTCTGGTGGACTAAGCACAAGGATAACAGAAATGGGAGAATGAAATGGTGCACACAAGAGAAAGAGACAGAAAAGGAAAGAAAGCCTCAATGCACTTATTTCAGAATATATAAGCATTTGTGTCATTTCAAAATGAAAATTTATTTTTCATCACCTATGGTCACATGTGGGTATGTGGTGGGGTGTTTGGAGGGGGTGCCATAATGTCATAATGTCATAATGCCATAATTTACTGCTTGGACTTTCAAGGTTCCTGGATAGAGTCTCTCTAAATTCAGATATTTCTTCTTTGATCAAAACTAACTCATTTTATTTTAACTAGGTGTTTTTATTTTTAAAGTTATTTGAGATTATTCATATTACAGAAAAATAATAAAGTGAATTTATTCAGCTATTATGTTGGATATAAAGGAGTGCTTACATAAAACTGTTTAGTTTAATTTTGACCACCAATCCATTTTTACTGAGTCTTGGTTGTTCATATCCTAACTTTGGGTTTTTCTTAATTTGGGGTCTCGCAGCTCTTTGTTACCATCTTTCCTGGTACCAATGGTTTTGTAAGGGACTCCCACACTTCACTTTAAAATTGCTCCTTGGGTATTTGCCAGAATCTGGAATAGGAGTGGAAGAGCAGTGTGACAGCATCCCAGTTGATAATGCTGTGCCTTGCTTGCCACACCTATCTTGGTTAGGAAACCATTGCAAGTCACCCAGCATCCAGTTTCTTAGTACTTAGTATGAAGGCTTTACTATCCTCACTGAAAATCTATAAACACAGACCTTTCTCTCCTCTGTTGCCACACCTATCTTGGTTAGGAAACCATTGCAAGTCACCCAGCATCCAGTTTCTTAGTACCTAGTATGAAGGCTTTACTATCCTCACTGAAAATCCATAAACACAGACCTTTCTCTCCTCTGGGGCCTTGCTCTCTTGCATCTTTTCTGTCTTGCAATCCATGGTGAGAATATTCCCTTTTAGCAGAAATTTCTGTGATGCCTCAACCTGCTTCCTTTGTGGCTACAGTCACTCTCTGCATTTGGTGCTTTAGGCCTGCAAACAGCTCTTTCTGTTTCAAGCTGCTGTTCTGTTAAAGAGCTCTTTCCTCAACCTGCAATTGGCTGTGCTGGCCTTTGTGAGGAGAACACTCTTTGTCCTGCTGCCATTTATTCTTGCCCCAGGGATAACATTTAATTCCTTAATTGATTCATCAACTCAACATCAATTACTGTGCACCTATTATATGCCAGAAGGTATGATGATGTGTACTAAGAATAAAATAATACACATGAAAGACACATTGCCTGCCATTGTGAAGTTTTCAATCGTGCAGAACTAATAGTATTCTGAGAAGATCTTCATTTTCATTGAGAGATATCTTTGTTTATTTAGGACAGAACTGCATTGTTCCTTTGAAACCTTCAAGTATTGGTCTTTCTTCCAGGCAATAAATCAAACATATTTTTTGGTGTTTTCTGTCACTTGCTATCAAGCAAATACTATAGATTCTTTGAATTGCAAATGCCTCTCATCTAACTAAAGCCCTGGTACTATATTACCATGGCAAAATTTTAAACGTAGTAACAACAATCTGCTTTGTGTTTTTATCCAAATTATTAATTTTGAGTGCCGTATCCATTCTATTCTCATATTGCCATTTCCACACAGATCTGCATTGTAAGCACTGCTATGGGGATGATCAATTGTGAGGTGATAATATGGTTAACCAGTAATCAATATCCTTGATTGAGCGGTTATTCTCACTTTTGTTCTCATTACCATTTACTGTAGACTACAAATTTTTAACCTAATAAGCATTTCTCAGATCCATCACTTTCCCCTTCTTTCTTACCTTGTCCCCAAGTTCAGGAATCAGTTGGCAGCCATCCCTAACCTACAGTTTTATCCCCTAAAACCATCATCCATATATACCCCAGGCAATATATTAAAAATACAGTTAAAAGTAGTATTCCATATATAAAATTCTTCAGAAATTCCCCCTGTTGCTTAAAGGATTAAGTCCAAGTTGCTCAACACAGCCTGAGTTCCTTCATTGTGGTCCTGGCCCAATTCTGCCTCAAGGCCCATCAGCCAAAGGCCTTGAGGAATATACCTGCAGTCAAATAAAATTAGGTTTATTAGTTCCACACCAAAGAAAAATGTACACCATGGAAAACAATAGAATGTCTCAGTAAAAACATGTGAGGAAAGGCTGCCTAAACAATTTGAATTTGTGTCAGGTCATTTGACGTAGAGTTTAAGAAAGCAGGAGTTTTGTTCTGGTTTGGGTGCTGGTAGGAAGTAGGTTAAAAACTGTATAAAATTGGGCATCTTTATTATCTTTATTTAGGAGTTGGAAGGAATGGGTAGGGACCATAGCTACAATTAGTTAAGAAGAAAGAGTCATTCATGTCAGCTAGGACAGGAAGATGTTTGGTTGTCTTTTTGTAGTTTGCACAGTGGTCTTATTTTTTCTCTACTTCTACGTAGTTAAGAGTAGTCTAGTTTTGGTTTCATTCCATCATGTTAGAGAGCACCTGTCTGATGCTGGTGTTCTGTGTATCATTTATAATTAAGTAGAGAACACCACGGACTATCTGTGCAGTTTTATCCCCTAAAACCATCATCCATATATACCCCAGGCAATATATTAAAAATACAGTTTAAACGTAGTATTCCATATATAAAATTCTTCAGAAATTCCCCCTGTTGCTTAAAGGATTAAGTCCAAGTTGCTCAACACAGCCTGAGTTCCTGCATTGTGGTCCTGGCCCAATTCTGCCTCAAGGCCCATCAGCCAAAGGCCTTGAGGAATATACCTGCAGTCAAATAAAATTAGGTTTATTAGTTCCACACCAAAGAAAAATGTACACCATGGAAAACAATAGAATGTCTCAGTAAAAACATGTGAGGAAAGGCTGCCTAAACAATTTGAATTTGTGTCAGGTCATTTGGCGTAGAGTTTAAGAAAGCAGGAGATTTGTTCTGGTTTGGGTGCTGGTAGGAAGTAGGTTAAAAACTATAAAATTGGGCATCTTTATTATCTTTATTTAGGAGTTGGAAGGAATGGGTAGGGACCATAGCTACAATTAGTTAAGAAGAAAGAGTCATTCATGTCAGCTAGGACAGGAAGATGTTTGGTTGTCTTTTGTACTTTGCACAGTGGTCTTATTTTTTCTCTACTTCTACGTAGTTAAGAGTGGTCTAGTTTTGGTTTCATTCCATCATGTTAGAGAGCACCTGTCTGATGCTGGTGTTCTGTATATCATTTATAATTAAGTAGAGAACACCACGGACTATCTGTTTTGGGGATTTAGATCACTTTTACGTCCTTGTCTCCTAACCTGAGTTTCAGTGAATATTTTCAATTGAATAAATTTTTCAGGAAAAGTATACAATTTATATTTTACATACATTAACATTATCTTATTTAACATCACACACACACACACACACACACACATATACACACTTGCAAGTATTTTAAATGTATCACTCCAAATAAAAAATTAGAATCACAATGCTTTTTCTTATGATTACCATATTCTGAATTTTAAATATGAGCTTTCTTCTGTAATCTTAATTAACTACTTTAAAGAAAATGATATCAGTAAGAATTGAAAATATTCAAAAAATCAACTTCAGTCTCTCTTCATCTGGATCACCTAAAATAAAATAAAATAAACAAATATATATTAATGGAATTGAAGGCTTTCTCCATTTAAAAAATAGTTATTCATTTGGCTTCTTCATTCTTAGACATAATCTTTTTTTTTGACTGGACATTTTGTGCCGGAGAATATTAACCCTTTATGCAGTAGACAGTGGTGAAATATCATTTCAAGATTATCATCAGAAGAAACAAAAATGAAATTCTCTTCTGTTTAACTTAGTTCAGGTAAAATTATAAGTCATCTCAAAGATATAATGAGCCATATGATGCGTTTGAAGTCCCAGATATAGACAGTGAAAGCAATAATTAAATTTTCTATGAAGAAAAAGAAGTCTTCAACATTTCAAAAAAATTTCTAAATTATACAGATTCATATCATAAAATAGTGATTTACGTAATTATTTATCAAGTTCTTTTATTTTACTGAGAAAATTTGAAGTTCCTGTCATACTTATCACTAATATAAAGAAAAGACACTAGCTACAGTCAGTTCTCATTATTTGTGGTAGTTATGTTTTATAAAATCACTGTGAATACGGATTTATGGAATACAACATAAAAAAAATTCCTTTTTGTGTTGCTATAACAAAATAGTGGAAACTGTTGATTTATAAAGGAAAACAACATTTATTGCTTACAGTTTCTAAGGCTGGGAAGTCCAAAGTCTATCTGGTGGTGGTGACAGTGACCCAAGGGTGTCACATTGCAAGATGGTGGAAGCAGAGAAAGCAAGAAAGGCAGACTCTCCACTTCTTTTAAAGCCCTTAGAAACACACCCCTGACCACCATTTTTAATCCGTTCACTACTGCATGGTCCTACAATCCAATCACCTCCTCAAGGCTCCACCTTTCCATTACCATAATAAGATTTCCCACCCTCCTAACAGTCAAAACAGGGGCTAAATTTCTAATATATAAGACTTGGGGAACACAATCTAGGCTTCAATGAATTTTCTGGGGACATAATTCAATCTACTACAATACTGAACCTTTGCTCCTAGGAGAAATACAGAGTTAGGTTCCTGTAAGTGAACTGATCAATATATAACCTCGTTTTATGTGTTTCTATTGAAAGACACCTTATTTAAGACATATTGTTGATTCATTAACATTGAACCTAGGGCCAACAGCACTTAAATCTGAACAAAGCTTATCTTACACATTTTCTCCATAAGACACGTCACAGCTTTCTTGTTCTTAGGAACACTAGACGATGTTTTAGCACTGTGCTTGGGGGCCAGTTTAAACAGCAGAATCACCAACAAAAAGCACAAAAATGCAAAAAAGCATGGTACTAAATACACTGCAAGAAGGACCCTTGTTTACACTATGTCAGCTGAACCAAGGAGGTAGAGAGTCGCTCTATTTGACCTCAGATGGAAATGTATGTGTGACAACTCAAAATTTTCCCTTCTCTGCGTATCTTCACAAACTACTGCAAGAGTGCCTCCAGTAGCAAATTTGCAAATACAGAATCTGTGAATCATGAGAAACATCTGTATTTAGTGTAAGAGGTGTGTATAATTTGCACATATACTGTTAGGCCTGATGTAAAATGCTTTTATGTATACCAGTGTTGGGGTGCAACATGCTGTTACCCCCCAAATATGGTGCTTTGTCAGGCAGAAATAAAGAAGCAGTCTCAAGTTTTCTCTACCCACCCCCCCTTCCTGTCACTCAATCCTCTGTCACTCTTCAAAGCACGGGATGAATCTGTTCCCTTATCTGCCTAAAGTCTGTACTGGTCAAAGAAGAAATTACCTGTGGTTCTTTCCCTGAGTTTTCATTAACTTAACTCATATCACAGGAAGGAACAATGGAATCTGTTAACACATCTGGACTAATTTTTGTCTATAATATTGTCTTATATTTCTGTCCTATTCAGTATTTTAAAGGAAACCATTTACCAATCATTGTCTGCTCTGCAGGCCAAATAGACTTTGTCCCAGGTCATTGTATGCTTTCCAGGCCCATCACATACCCCTAAGAATCATTTACTCCTACACCCATGTCCTCTTTCCCTGTGGAGATGGGTATATAAGCTCTGTATTCCCAATGGAAAATCAGGACATTACTCTGTTGTGATTTCCCTGTGCTTTGTTTTGTCCCAGCATGTTAAATAATAAAATTTGTTATGCATTTTCTTCTTATTGATCTAAATTTGTCAGTGATTTTTATTAATGAAACTTTAGAGGTGAAATTTTCCTTTAGTCCCTACAGTTATGGCCCTGTGAGAAGGATCTCAAAAGCTGCCCTGCCCTTCTGGACATACAGATAGAGGAGACCAGAGCCTGAAAACCAGCATAAAAGGGTGAGATTTTCTTACCAGTCAGACTTCTGCTCTCTCTCTTTCTTTGGAATCCAGTTGAGTGGGGAATGGTAAAAAAAAATCAATCTCTCTTACTGATTGATAGGAGAAAAGGATTTGTGTGACTAATCTGAGGTGTCGTGACTCATATACTTTTGGCACTTTGGTATAAATATTCATATTGTCTGATCCTCTTTGTCCCAGAAATAGTCTTTATTCTTCTGCTGCTCTTTGTCTTTGTCTTTCTGTGTCATTTTGCCATAAAGAAGGGTACCACAGGGTAGAATACAGGCCCAGAACACCTACAAGCCTGTTTTTTGAGATAAGGTTCCTTTCTCATCCTGTTTTTATGTCCTGGAGCTTGGTTTGTGACCAAGTGAGAGCATCCTCTCTTGGCCTCCACTGTCTGTGGATATGTGTGTTGGTTTATATCCAGTGGCCACTTTGATTTAACTGGGAAATCAGAAACAAACACTCTTTGTTCCAAACATACCAAGCTCTCAAGGGTGTTTGTCTTTAGAAGTCCCATCCATAAGGGGCTTTGTCATCTCAACTCCTGTTGCCTGGTTAGCCCTGGGAAAATCCAATCTCAGGAGCGTCTACCTGTGTGTTACAGATTAGTGGGTCTGTGACTGGTAGCCCCCCACAAATTCATGGGATACTGGGAAGTCCCATCCATAAGGGGCTTTGTCATCTCAACTCCTGTTGCCTGGTTAGCCCTGGGAAAGTCCAATCTCAGGAGCGTCTACCTGTGTGTTACAGATTAGTGGGTCTGTGACTGGTAGTCCCCCACAAATTCATGGGATACTGTAGGCACACTATATGCACAACACCATTCTTAACTGTCTGTGGCAACAAGAGTCTTTGACTACCTTAGCCTATCTGTGGGAGTGAATTTTTGGGAATCATACAGGGCTTTCTCTTTTCCGCCCTCTCTGAGACCTCCTGGTGTTTGTTAGATGAGTTGCTATTGAAATTGGGTACAGATTGGGGATCTTTTGGATTGTCTCTGGCCAGATGACGGATCCTTTGAATTGGCTGTGTTCAGAAGAGAACTTTTTAGGGAGCTCTGGTCTTAAACAGCTGTCTTATAGGTTCCTATGAAAAGACTAATATAAAAACTGCCTTAAAAGCTTTCTTGGTTCTGTAGGCAACTGGTCACTGTCCAAGTTCTATTCCCAGTCATAGAACTAAGCCCTTGGAGATGTAAATTCATTTGAAGTATCAATATCCAGAAAACCAGCTAAGGGCATTTGAGCAGAGATTAGAATTGAAACAAATTTTAGACTCTTTGCAAAATTCCTTTAACTCAGGAGGAAAGTATTTATAAAAGTTAGTTTATAATTTGTTAGAAACTTTTTGTTCTGTTTGTTTAACTTCCTTCCAGGCTCCATGAATAGGCCCACTTGCAGCTAGTGTACTGACTAGCTCTGGGTTATGAGATGGTTTCTCTGCAACTCTTTGGTTTTGTTTGTGATTTTCTTTTAGACCTCTATTTCTATCTATGAATTTTTGCCTCTCCCTAAAGGAACTATTTAGTCAACTGAACCCCTTTTCTTGAACCTTTATTAACTATGCACTCCTTCCATATGTTTCTCTTGTTGGCATTTTTGCCAAAGACTCTGAGGCTTCATGAGAAATGCAGCCATGGCGCACCAAGCAACCTCATTTTGGGTCTGCTGACTTCCTCTCCCAGCCCCAAGATTTCAATCGCTTTGGAATTTGTTTATTGGCTCAGCCCTTAGCTCAGTAATCCAGTTAAGAAACCAAAACTAGATTAAAAGCTACCTAGTTATATGGTCTCAAAAATACTATTTTCTGGCATTCAACTGGTTGTTTTGAATTTCTGAATTTTCTTTTAGGCTCGTCTGTGTATCTCCTCCTAAAATCCTATGGTGAATTACTATGATTTTATTTTGCCTTCACTTTTAAAATTTTTTTCTGTGTCTCCTCTGACACATCCAAACTCTTTTTAAAAGGCTTGCATTCTTTCTCTGAGCTTTGCGTTGTAAATTTACTACCTTGGTTTCTCTAAAACCCAGTGAGGGATTCTGTCACATGGGCCAGACAAGCTTTAACTTGCTTCATTTACTGAGACATGATTTAAATCCAACTGTCCTTTTTAAACTAGTGAGTTTTATATTTTATCTGTTTTGAACTGATGAGTTAGCTCAGTTGGTTAGAGTGTCACCTTGTAACACCAAGGTCAAGCCTTCAGATCCCCATACCAGCCAGCTGTCAAAAACAAAACAAAACAAAAAGCAAAAAAATCCAAATAAGAATATATTTTAAGTGTCTTATTACTAACATTTTGAACAAAACCTATAAGATCTTTGTTTCTGTGTTTTTTTATCTATGCACATATACATATATAAGCTGTACGTTGTGTCTGCATGTTTATGTCTATACATGTGTCTGTGGATTGTCTCCATGGTACCAAACTAGTTTATAAACAATGCACACTCATTGAGTGGATAACCATGGATGCTTTTCAAGTTCAATGTGCCTTTAGTTTTTAAAATTGTTGGTAAAATAAAATAGAAATGTTTTCAGAATTTAATTTAGATACTTTTGTTTACATTTGTCTATTGGTCTAAAGAAATTTATACTGTCTCTGATGTTTTAAGGTCATAAAATTGTTGCTTTTGAGATATGTTTGCTACTTGCTTAATCTGTTTATGCACAAAAAGCTGTGAGGAATGGCTGCTAATATTTCCCCAAATCCTTGAACATGTCTTGTTGTTACCTTGTCATTGGTTTTAAATCTCTGAACTCTGGGGTCTAGACATGTGGCCATGATGAGGCCTGGAGACATATGTGTCCACTGCACTTGGGTCACCAGTTGCAGGACAAAACCGAATATGGTCTCCTCCCTGTCTAGCACTGCCTCCTGGCCAGGCTGAGTGGGATAATATCCTTTAGATATTATCTTTGAGGCCTCTGTCTTGGGTTTCATGTGGCTGCCCTGGGTGCCACATGGGCTTGGATGTCACATGGATACTTGGGATTCAAGATGGCTAAGAAAAGGGAACCTATGCCCAATATCTCAAAGGTCTTAACTAATACCAGTTGATAAATGTTTAGCTTGGTATAAGTAAATTAGACAAATGTGGATGAATTAAATGCTTTTAAATAAATTGACATAGTTTAAAAAATTCTTTTCAATATTTTAAAGTCTTTAAGTCATGTTATGTTAAATTAAGTAATAAGTAACCATAAATGTCTTAAGTCATTTCTAAGTAAGTAAAAACACTGAAATATTAGTTATTATACATAAGTTTCTGTACTTTGACATTTTGTCCTCATATGATATTTAAAAAAATATACTTGGATCTGTTAAAAAAATTAAAAACATGTCTTTTCAGAAATTTGAAATGGTTTTTATCTACAAATACTAATGTAAAACAGTTCAAAATTGCCTGCTTCCTAGGTTTTTCACTGGAAATTCAGGTTACTAAGAGTTAATTAAAATCAATATATAATTAAAGCTGTTAGGTAAAAAAATTTTATATACAGAGTGTTGAAGGAAAGTAGGACGTGAGGAAAATAAAATATGTTTTTGGTAAAGAAGTTTACAAAAAGGGCATGAAGGTATGGTGTGGTTTTTGTTGAAGGAAATAAAATTGTCTAGTTTAAAGTGTATTTCAAGTTAAAAGAATATAAATAAATGTTACATATGTTTTTGGTAAAGAAGTTTACAAAAAGGGCATGAAGGTATGGTGTGGTTTTTGTTGAAAGAAATAAAATTGTCTAGTTTAAAGTGTATTTCAAGTTAAAAGAATATAAATAAATGTTATCAAGGGAGAATGAGACAGGGTCCGGTTATGAAAAGGACCATACTAATAAGGGTTTTGAACCCTCCAAACATGTTAAACCAGCCTCTGAAGAGGTTTCCTGAGTTCCAGCCTGACCATTTTTGTACAGGGACATGAGCTAATTTTCTTATTTTTGTGGCTATGTTGGTGACTGCCTTTTGGTTGTCAGCTATTTGTAAACAGCAGTCTGAAAATTAAATTTTCCACAAAGTCCTCCCTCCTCTGCTAGGAGGTAGTCTAATGCCAACCAATTTTGATAAGTGGCTCTTCTTTATTCACTAGGGCTCCCCCACATACCCAACAGTTTGACACATTTAGGGTTTGGGCTATGTTTTCTGCTAAGTATATAAACAGATTCTGGCTGACCATGGGCAGATCTAGGGTGGCTCTTTTAAGGGAGGCTTTGAGTCAGGTGTAGAGTCCCAACTCTTGGCCTGGAGAGGACCCAGGCCTGGTGGGTGAGGACCCAGGGCTGGTGAGGGGTTGAAGATGGTCGTGAATCTTACCTACTGGGTCAGTTGAAGTGCACATGGTCCAGGTACTGCCATCTATTTTGTCTCCTCATTGATGACTATGCACTTGATTGAGGATGGTTTGGGGGGGTGGTTTTGGGGCTCGGGTTGGGCCTTTTGGGGCCCACCAGGAGGAGGTTGGCCCTCCATCCTCTTCATCTTACCCCTTTGTGGGGATCCCAAGGAGGAGTACCAGGGCAAGAGCCCAAGCTAGAATCAGGTTAGGGTTCATGTTCCCTCAGGGGATGGGAAGTATAGCTTGTCTGGAGGTCCTTGAACTTGTTAACAGGGGAAAGAGATAAGGTGATATGCACAACAGAAATGCAAAACAAAGGAAAGTATCACCAGTCCCCAAAAGCAAAGTCCAGCAATTTCTGCAGGGGCACAATCTTTCACTAGAGTTCCTCGGGCTTCTGCTGTGCATAGACTGGTCAGCCCTTAGAGTAACTAGAGCAGGGCTGATGTCATCTATAGTCTCCGAAGCAGGTCTGGGTCCTTGTTTCCAGAGAGTCAGATTGTAGGGTGAAGTGGGGTGAGGAATGCAGTCCCAAGTAGTCATGGCTCATTTGAGTCTCCTGTGATGTTTCCACAGAGTGACCTCAGCTACTTTGACTTCAGTAGGGGTAGACAACAAGACAGTAAAAGGTCCCCTCCACAGGGGTTTGAGAGGCTGTACATTTTATTATTTTACCCAAACAGGTATCTGGCTTGTAGGGGTGTACAGGGGGTTTAAGACTAACTGGGAGTTACTCTCCTACACACTGGTGAATGGCCCACATGGCTTTTCCTAAGGCTAGGGGTTGTTGTTGCAAAACCACATGTCTGACCTCCGTCAGATCACCTTGAATAGTCTTGATGATAGGGGAGGGCTTCCATATAGGATTTCAAAGGGAGAGAAGCCTGTGCACTTGGTGGGGGTAGATTGGATCCAGAACAAAATCATGCAGAGGACTTTGTTCCAGTGCAGGTGGGTTTCTTGGCAAAGCTTTCTGAGGTAAGCTTTCATAGTCTTCTTCATGTGTTTGCTCATTCCTGAACTTTGGGGTCAATAAGCAGTATGCAGCTTCCAGATAATTTTTAAATTCTGGGCTAGTAGTTGAAGAGCTTCAGCTACAAACGCTGGTCCATTGTCAGATCCAATGACCAAAGGCAGTCCAAACCTTGAGATGATTTCTTGCAGGAGTATTCAGTCTACTTCATGAGCCTTCTCAGTTCAGGTAGGAAAGGCCTCAACCCAACCAGAATAGGTGCACACCCAAACCAGGAGATACTTATAGCCTTGAGACCTAGGCATTTTGGTGAAGTCTACTTCAAGGTTTTCAAAAGGAGTTGCACCCATGGTCTGGATTACTGGAGGGGCACTCGAGTGTGATTTGGGGCTGTTACATGCACACAGAGTACATCACAAGCAGATGATCCAGATCAGACTGTCAAGCCATGGAATATGGAAGTAGCAGCCCTAAGTGGCTTTGGACACTGTCTGTCCAAAATGGGAATCTTCATGGAACTCTTTAACTACCTTTGGAGCCAGGGTATTAGGGATAACAACCCAACCAACAGGGAGTGTACACGCATCCTTCCAGGAGTTTTCCATTTTCTTTCTTGAGCCAGATTACCTCCTGGGAAGTTTAAGTTGGAGTGCAGTTGAGCAGAGAAGTTGGGAGCCAGAGGGCTATTAATTTTTGTTGGTCCTCTGATGTGGGGCCTGGGAGGCAGGCCTGTGGTGGCTAGCTTGGCTGCTTTGTCTCCTGTGGTTTCCTTTGGCTTGGGAACTATTTCCCCTTTGGTGGCCTCTATAGGACTGACTGCCACCTTTTGGAGAGCCCAATCTGCCTCCAGGAATTCTAGGACTTCCTCTTGGTATTTTATGTTTTTGTCCATTGGGGTGTTTAAGCCCTATTCCTTATATAAAGCTCCATGGGTATGGAGGGTTGTAAAGGCAAACTTGGAGTCTGTGTAAATGTTGACTTTAGTTCCAGCAGCCAGCCTTAAGGTGTAAGTCAAGGTGATTAACTTGGCTATCTGGGCTGAAGTCCCTGGAGGCAAGGCCTTAGCTTCAGTGGTGGAGTTGAGAGTGACCATGGCATATGCTGCTTAGCATTGGCCATTGATGACAGTGCTGCTTCCATCTGTATAGTATTCAACATTGAGGTCTGAGAGAGGCTGATCTTTGAGTTCCATTCAGCTGGAAAACACTTCTTTGAGCACTTCTATGCAATCATAATCTGGGGCTCCAGTCCCAAGTGGCAACAGTGTAGCAGGATTGAGAGTCTTAACTACTTCCAGATGTATGTGAGGCTTTCCACATAACATCCCTTGATATCTAGTTAGTTAGGCTTTAGTGAGCCAGTAATGTCCTTTAGAATCCAGCAAAGTGAGGACAGCATGGGGCACCTGCACAGTGGTTTCTTGTCCCAGGGTTAACTTGTCAGCTTCAGCAACCAGAAGTGCCATGGCTGCTACTGCCTGGAGGCAGAGCGGATAGCCTCAGGCCACTGTGTCCAGCTGTTTTGAAAGATATCCATCGGGTGGTGCCAGGACCCCAGAAGCTGAGTTAGATCCCCCACCGCAATGCCCTGTCTGTCATGGATGTATAGAAAGAAGGGCTTTTACAGGTCAGGCAGTCCCAGTCCTGGGGCACTCATAAGCACTCTTTTTATTTCCATGAAAACCTTTAGTTGAGCTGTTTCCCAGATCAGGTGTTCTTTCTCCCCATCTTTGGTTGCTTCATATAGGGGTTTGGCCAGCACTTCAAAGTTAGGGATTGAGATCCTGCAGAAACCCATTGCCCTCAGGAACTCATGAACCTGCCTTCAGGTGCTGGGGGTCAGGATGTAGCAGCCAGCCTGTTTGTACTCTGGTCCCAGTTGGCATTTTCATTAGGAGATATAGAACCCCAAATATTTGACTTTTTTGTGGCATATTTGGACCCTTTTCTTGGATACTTTGTATCCTTTTTCCCAAAGCAGGTTGAGGAGTTCAGTTCCTTTCATATATTCTTGGTGGGTCCTTCTGGTCAGCAACAGGTCACCAACATATTGGAGCAGAGTACATCCACTTTGTTTGACTGGGAAAGCCTGTAGGTCAGAAGCCAAGCTCATGCTGAAAATGGTTGGGGAGTTCTTGAATCCCTGAGGCAACTGAGTCCAAGTTAATTGACCTTGGGTCCCCTCGGGACTGTCCCATTGGAAAGCAAAAATAGGTTTAC
>NW_007728772.1:139827-142344 GCF_000696425.1 Galeopterus variegatus | reverse complement strand
TGGCATATTTGGGCCTTTTTCTTAGATACCTTGTGTCCTTTTTTCCAAAGTAGGTTGAAGAGAAGTTCAGTCCCTTTCATACATTCTTGGAGGGTTTTTCCTGCCAGCAGCAGGCCACCAACATATTGGAGCAGAGTACATCCACTTTGTTTGACTGGGAAAGCCTGTAGGTCAGAAGCCAAGCTCATGCTGAAAATGGTTGGGGAGTTCTTGAATCCCTGAGGCAACTGAGTCCAAGTTAATTGACCTTGGGTCCCCTCGGGACTGTCCCATTGGAAAGCAAAAATAGGTTTACTCTGGGGAGCCAGTCTGATGCAGAAGAAGGCATCTTTAAGGTGCAGACAGGTTAAATAAGTGGCATCAGCAGGGATTAAGCTAAGAAGCATGTATGGATTAGGAACAGTAGGGTGGAGGGTGACAGTTGCTTGGCTGACTGCCTTGAGGTCTTGTACGTGTTGGAAGTCATTGGTCTCTGGCTTCTGAACTGGCAGTAGAGGTTTGTTCCAGGCAGACTGGCATGGCCTTAAAAGTCCATATTTTAGGAGTCTGCCCAGATGATTTTGTAGCCCCTGTTGAGCCCATTGGGGGATATGGTATTGCTTTTGTCAGACTGGCATTGCCCCTGGTTTCAGTTCCACCCAGTCTGGGGGGATGTCCTTGGCCAGACCTGGTGGGTTGTCTTCAGCCCAGACTCTGGGCACCCAGAAGGGAAGCTCCAGCAATGTTGGTGTCATGGCTTCCAGGCTAAACAACTGCCATTCTTCCCCCTGGGGAATGGTGAAGGACAAGATCTAAGCCTCTGAATCTCCCATAGTTAGGGACATCTCTCTGGTCTTTGTGAAAGTTATTTGGGCCTGTAACTTACTCAACAGATTCTGTCAAAGTAGAGGTATTGGACAGTTGGGCAGGTGGAGAAACTCATGAATGACCTCTCTTTTTCCTGTGTTGCATCTTCTAGGCAGCAAGGAGTGTCTCTATTGGCTCCCTGTGGCCCTGACTATGGTGGTCTGTTTCCAAGAAAGAGGTCCAAGAAGCTGTGTGACTACCAAATGTTTGGCTCCCATATCCACCATGAAGTGTATAGGTTGGATCCCTACCATCATTTGGACCAAGGGCTCATGGGGACCCAGGGAAAGGGAGCCTGGTCAGTCCTAGTCACTTTCATACTGTTCAAGTTCAGCCAAGCCTATGAAATCTTGCTGGGGTGAAATCTTGGCAGCCAGTTGGCCTGGGTTGCTGTCTCCTTGGGAGACTTATCCCTTTCTCAGAGGCTGGAATTTGCCCTTATTGGAGTTGGGGACACTCATTCTTCCCATGACCATCTTCATGACAGAAGGCATATTCATTGGGTCTCAGAGGTGGTCCAGAACCAGGTGCATCCTGTGGCTGCCCTCTGGTCAGCTTTTAGCCTTGGCCCAGGGCCCTTTCAGAGGTCCCAAATTTTTGACCAGTGCAGAAGCTAGGAGGCCCACCTTCTTCTTCATTCTTTTGTCTGCCTCATGATGGGCCTCTAGGTCCTGGCTGACAAACACCTTTTGTAGTTTGTGGCAAATATCCCCCTATGCTTGTTCTACAAAAGTGGCATTGACCATCCTCTGGTTTTCATGCTGTTCTGGGTCAAAGGGTGTGGAGAGATGCCTCACAGAGCCTTTCATAGAACTGACTGGGGCTTTTGTCTGGCTTCTGGAGGACTTCAGAGATCTTACCCATGTTGGTCAGCTTTATCCCCCCTTCTTTTAGGCCACCCAGGAAGGCTCTTGGTATCACTCCAGCATCCATAGGCCCTGATCTGTGTTGGGTTCCCACTGTGGATCCTCATCAGGGAAATGGGTCTGGACATACACTTGGGCATTCAGTGTCTTGGATGGGTCATGGTCTTGGAGCCATTTTAGAGCCACTTGTCTGATACAGTGTTGCTCTTCTGTATTGAAGAGGGTCATTAGGAGCTGACTGCAGTCCATCCAGGTAGGTTGGTGAGTCTGGATTATGGACTGGACCAGATCAAACATGGCTTGGGGCTTCTTGTTATAGGAGGGTGTATGATGTTTTCAACTCAGAAGGTCAGTTGTTGTGAATGGCTGATAGATGAAGGTGGGGCTTTCTCCTTGTAGATGCCCATCCTGATCATAGTATAAGGGACCTCAAATCTGTCAGAGCAGCATCTGGAGAGAAAAATATGTGGTGGCCCAGTTGAAGGCTATGTCTGGCTTGGTCCATACAGGGTCAGGACAGGTGGAGGCAGGGTCTCTGCAGAAGTGGTGTGAGGTTGTCTCATCTGATGGGCCAAGAGGAAATGCTGAAGCCCCTGCTGAAGTGGAAGGCAGCCATTGTGACTGTGGGAGTGGCAGGGCAGTTGGCCTGGTCCCATAGGGAAGTGGCAGATTCTCCAGATCTGATGGCAGGATGGCTGGCTTGTGGGCCACACATAGTGGTTGCCTTTGGTCATGAGTCTGACCTAGGACTGGCATTTCTTGGGCCAAGAGAATTTGGCTGTGCTTTTCCGTGCAGGCCTTTAAC
>NW_007728772.1:89930-139817 GCF_000696425.1 Galeopterus variegatus | reverse complement strand
ACGGATTTATGGAATACAACATAAAAAAAATTCCTTTTTGTGTTGCTATAACAAAATAGTGGAAACTGTTGATTTATAAAGGAAAACAACATTTATTGCTTACAGTTTCTAAGGCTGGGAAGTCCAAAGTCTATCTGGTGGTGGTGACAGTGACCCAAGGGTGTCACATTGCAAGATGGTGGAAGCAGAGAAAGCAAGAAAGGCAGACTCTCCACTTCTTTTAAAGCCCTTAGAAACACACCCCTGACCACCATTTTTAATCCGTTCACTACTGCATGGTCCTACAATCCAATCACCTCCTCAAGGCTCCACCTTTCCATTACCATAATAAGATTTCCCACCCTCCTAACAGTCAAAACAGGGGCTAAATTTCTAATATATAAGACTTGGGGAACACAATCTAGGCTTCAATGAATTTTCTGGGGACATAATTCAATCTACTACAATACTGAACCTTTGCTCCTAGGAGAAATACAGAGTTAGGTTCCTGTAAGTGAACTGATCAATATATAACCTCGTTTTATGTGTTTCTATTGAAAGACACCTTATTTAAGACATATTGTTGATTCATTAACATTGAACCTAGGGCCAACAGCACTTAAATCTGAACAAAGCTTATCTTACACATTTTCTCCATAAGACACGTCACAGCTTTCTTGTTCTTAGGAACACTAGACGATGTTTTAGCACTGTGCTTGGGGGCCAGTTTAAACAGCAGAATCACCAACAAAAAGCACAAAAATGCAAAAAAGCATGGTACTAAATACACTGCAAGAAGGACCCTTGTTTACACTATGTCAGCTGAACCAAGGAGGTAGAGAGTCGCTCTATTTGACCTCAGATGGAAATGTATGTGTGACAACTCAAAATTTTCCCTTCTCTGCGTATCTTCACAAACTACTGCAAGAGTGCCTCCAGTAGCAAATTTGCAAATACAGAATCTGTGAATCATGAGAAACATCTGTATTTAGTGTAAGAGGTGTGTATAATTTGCACATATACTGTTAGGCCTGATGTAAAATGCTTTTATGTATACCAGTGTTGGGGTGCAACATGCTGTTACCCCCCAAATATGGTGCTTTGTCAGGCAGAAATAAAGAAGCAGTCTCAAGTTTTCTCTACCCACCCCCCCTTCCTGTCACTCAATCCTCTGTCACTCTTCAAAGCACGGGATGAATCTGTTCCCTTATCTGCCTAAAGTCTGTACTGGTCAAAGAAGAAATTACCTGTGGTTCTTTCCCTGAGTTTTCATTAACTTAACTCATATCACAGGAAGGAACAATGGAATCTGTTAACACATCTGGACTAATTTTTGTCTATAATATTGTCTTATATTTCTGTCCTATTCAGTATTTTAAAGGAAACCATTTACCAATCATTGTCTGCTCTGCAGGCCAAATAGACTTTGTCCCAGGTCATTGTATGCTTTCCAGGCCCATCACATACCCCTAAGAATCATTTACTCCTACACCCATGTCCTCTTTCCCTGTGGAGATGGGTATATAAGCTCTGTATTCCCAATGGAAAATCAGGACATTACTCTGTTGTGATTTCCCTGTGCTTTGTTTTGTCCCAGCATGTTAAATAATAAAATTTGTTATGCATTTTCTTCTTATTGATCTAAATTTGTCAGTGATTTTTATTAATGAAACTTTAGAGGTGAAATTTTCCTTTAGTCCCTACAGTTATGGCCCTGTGAGAAGGATCTCAAAAGCTGCCCTGCCCTTCTGGACATACAGATAGAGGAGACCAGAGCCTGAAAACCAGCATAAAAGGGTGAGATTTTCTTACCAGTCAGACTTCTGCTCTCTCTCTTTCTTTGGAATCCAGTTGAGTGGGGAATGGTAAAAAAAAATCAATCTCTCTTACTGATTGATAGGAGAAAAGGATTTGTGTGACTAATCTGAGGTGTCGTGACTCATATACTTTTGGCACTTTGGTATAAATATTCATATTGTCTGATCCTCTTTGTCCCAGAAATAGTCTTTATTCTTCTGCTGCTCTTTGTCTTTGTCTTTCTGTGTCATTTTGCCATAAAGAAGGGTACCACAGGGTAGAATACAGGCCCAGAACACCTACAAGCCTGTTTTTTGAGATAAGGTTCCTTTCTCATCCTGTTTTTATGTCCTGGAGCTTGGTTTGTGACCAAGTGAGAGCATCCTCTCTTGGCCTCCACTGTCTGTGGATATGTGTGTTGGTTTATATCCAGTGGCCACTTTGATTTAACTGGGAAATCAGAAACAAACACTCTTTGTTCCAAACATACCAAGCTCTCAAGGGTGTTTGTCTTTAGAAGTCCCATCCATAAGGGGCTTTGTCATCTCAACTCCTGTTGCCTGGTTAGCCCTGGGAAAGTCCAATCTCAGGAGCGTCTACCTGTGTGTTACAGATTAGTGGGTCTGTGACTGGTAGTCCCCCACAAATTCATGGGATACTGTAGGCACACTATATGCACAACACCATTCTTAACTGTCTGTGGCAACAAGAGTCTTTGACTACCTTAGCCTATCTGTGGGAGTGAATTTTTGGGAATCATACAGGGCTTTCTCTTTTCCGCCCTCTCTGAGACCTCCTGGTGTTTGTTAGATGAGTTGCTATTGAAATTGGGTACAGATTGGGGATCTTTTGGATTGTCTCTGGCCAGATGACGGATCCTTTGAATTGGCTGTGTTCAGAAGAGAACTTTTTAGGGAGCTCTGGTCTTAAACAGCTGTCTTATAGGTTCCTATGAAAAGACTAATATAAAAACTGCCTTAAAAGCTTTCTTGGTTCTGTAGGCAACTGGTCACTGTCCAAGTTCTATTCCCAGTCATAGAACTAAGCCCTTGGAGATGTAAATTCATTTGAAGTATCAATATCCAGAAAACCAGCTAAGGGCATTTGAGCAGAGATTAGAATTGAAACAAATTTTAGACTCTTTGCAAAATTCCTTTAACTCAGGAGGAAAGTATTTATAAAAGTTAGTTTATAATTTGTTAGAAACTTTTTGTTCTGTTTGTTTAACTTCCTTCCAGGCTCCATGAATAGGCCCACTTGCAGCTAGTGTACTGACTAGCTCTGGGTTATGAGATGGTTTCTCTGCAACTCTTTGGTTTTGTTTGTGATTTTCTTTTAGACCTCTATTTCTATCTATGAATTTTTGCCTCTCCCTAAAGGAACTATTTAGTCAACTGAACCCCTTTTCTTGAACCTTTATTAACTATGCACTCCTTCCATATGTTTCTCTTGTTGGCATTTTTGCCAAAGACTCTGAGGCTTCATGAGAAATGCAGCCATGGCGCACCAAGCAACCTCATTTTGGGTCTGCTGACTTCCTCTCCCAGCCCCAAGATTTCAATCGCTTTGGAATTTGTTTATTGGCTCAGCCCTTAGCTCAGTAATCCAGTTAAGAAACCAAAACTAGATTAAAAGCTACCTAGTTATATGGTCTCAAAAATACTATTTTCTGGCATTCAACTGGTTGTTTTGAATTTCTGAATTTTCTTTTAGGCTCGTCTGTGTATCTCCTCCTAAAATCCTATGGTGAATTACTATGATTTTATTTTGCCTTCACTTTTAAAATTTTTTTCTGTGTCTCCTCTGACACATCCAAACTCTTTTTAAAAGGCTTGCATTCTTTCTCTGAGCTTTGCGTTGTAAATTTACTACCTTGGTTTCTCTAAAACCCAGTGAGGGATTCTGTCACATGGGCCAGACAAGCTTTAACTTGCTTCATTTACTGAGACATGATTTAAATCCAACTGTCCTTTTTAAACTAGTGAGTTTTATATTTTATCTGTTTTGAACTGATGAGTTAGCTCAGTTGGTTAGAGTGTCACCTTGTAACACCAAGGTCAAGCCTTCAGATCCCCATACCAGCCAGCTGTCAAAAACAAAACAAAACAAAAAGCAAAAAAATCCAAATAAGAATATATTTTAAGTGTCTTATTACTAACATTTTGAACAAAACCTATAAGATCTTTGTTTCTGTGTTTTTTTATCTATGCACATATACATATATAAGCTGTACGTTGTGTCTGCATGTTTATGTCTATACATGTGTCTGTGGATTGTCTCCATGGTACCAAACTAGTTTATAAACAATGCACACTCATTGAGTGGATAACCATGGATGCTTTTCAAGTTCAATGTGCCTTTAGTTTTTAAAATTGTTGGTAAAATAAAATAGAAATGTTTTCAGAATTTAATTTAGATACTTTTGTTTACATTTGTCTATTGGTCTAAAGAAATTTATACTGTCTCTGATGTTTTAAGGTCATAAAATTGTTGCTTTTGAGATATGTTTGCTACTTGCTTAATCTGTTTATGCACAAAAAGCTGTGAGGAATGGCTGCTAATATTTCCCCAAATCCTTGAACATGTCTTGTTGTTACCTTGTCATTGGTTTTAAATCTCTGAACTCTGGGGTCTAGACATGTGGCCATGATGAGGCCTGGAGACATATGTGTCCACTGCACTTGGGTCACCAGTTGCAGGACAAAACCGAATATGGTCTCCTCCCTGTCTAGCACTGCCTCCTGGCCAGGCTGAGTGGGATAATATCCTTTAGATATTATCTTTGAGGCCTCTGTCTTGGGTTTCATGTGGCTGCCCTGGGTGCCACATGGGCTTGGATGTCACATGGATACTTGGGATTCAAGATGGCTAAGAAAAGGGAACCTATGCCCAATATCTCAAAGGTCTTAACTAATACCAGTTGATAAATGTTTAGCTTGGTATAAGTAAATTAGACAAATGTGGATGAATTAAATGCTTTTAAATAAATTGACATAGTTTAAAAAATTCTTTTCAATATTTTAAAGTCTTTAAGTCATGTTATGTTAAATTAAGTAATAAGTAACCATAAATGTCTTAAGTCATTTCTAAGTAAGTAAAAACACTGAAATATTAGTTATTATACATAAGTTTCTGTACTTTGACATTTTGTCCTCATATGATATTTAAAAAAATATACTTGGATCTGTTAAAAAAATTAAAAACATGTCTTTTCAGAAATTTGAAATGGTTTTTATCTACAAATACTAATGTAAAACAGTTCAAAATTGCCTGCTTCCTAGGTTTTTCACTGGAAATTCAGGTTACTAAGAGTTAATTAAAATCAATATATAATTAAAGCTGTTAGGTAAAAAAATTTTATATACAGAGTGTTGAAGGAAAGTAGGACGTGAGGAAAATAAAATATGTTTTTGGTAAAGAAGTTTACAAAAAGGGCATGAAGGTATGGTGTGGTTTTTGTTGAAGGAAATAAAATTGTCTAGTTTAAAGTGTATTTCAAGTTAAAAGAATATAAATAAATGTTACAGACATAACTAAACTGGTATAGTCAGGAAAATTATGAGAAGCTTATAGAAATCTTGTCTTGTGTGGTCACACCTAACTGAGATCGGATATATGTGTTTATTATAAGATTTTATTGAAATTAACTTTAGTATTAACAGTACATTGGTACAAAAGTGAAATTTGTTTTTTTCTTTTAAATAAAATTTTCATGTAGTTTTGATAAGAGATAATAAAAAATTTTGTTCCCCTTTTGAGTAAACTGAAAAAAAAGGGGAGAGAGTAAGAAACAGATTGTAAGCCTTTATTAGGTACTTGAATTACTTTAAAAAATAGTTAAAATATGAGGGTTTTTTCCCTTTCAATGTGTAAATTTATATTTGTATAAAGTTGTTATTAATTTGTGCTCCAAAATTGTATGAAATTTTTGAAATTCTGATATGTCTTGGTGTTTTATCAGTCCAGCTACGGCTTTTGTGAAAAATTGTTGTAGGTCATGGAAATAACTAAATTTTTGGTCAATTATGTCTTTAACCATGCCACAGTAAATTGCCTTATTTCAATACTGGTTTTTTTTTTTTTTGTCTTTTTTCGTGTCCGGCAACGGATCGCAACCCTCAGTGTCGCGCCTGTACCGGACCAGGACTGGCAACGGGATCGCAACCCTCGGTGTTGCGCCCGCACCTCGCTCAGCCAGTGAGTGGGAACCGGTCTGTATGTGGGATTCGAACCCTCGGCGGGAGCGCCGTGCTTCCCAAGTGGCGCACTGTAGCAGTGCGCCAACGGGCCAGCCCCTCAATACTGTTTTTAAAAGGATTTTACAAATGCTAAAGTGTTATTTCTTCAAAGAAGTTCATAAAAAAGATAAAAGGACTCTGACAGGTATTCTGGAACACAGACCTCTGCTGATGACTTTGAAGTATTCAATTGGACTAGATGATAATTCCAGAACTCTAATGGAAAAACCTGACTCACAAAATTGTTAATCTAACATCAAGCAAAACAAGAATTATGTGGAACTGAACTGACAAAATACTAAATTGATTTTTTTCCCTTTTTGACATTTTTGTTCGAAACATTGGTGATTATTTTTGTTTTGTTTTTCCCAGACGTTTAAAGAATTTTTTTCTTTTTTGGACTATTTGGTAAAGTATATTTTTTTGTGAGCAAAATTGAAACATTTATCTTTCTCTCTACTTGATCCCTTTAGGATTTTGAAAATATTTATGAGTATTTTTATTTTATGACAATATAGTTATTTGCATAAGTTCAATAAGAATCTGCTTTCTTTTGTAGTAGGACAAAATTGGAGACACCCATTATTTCACCAAGGCTTTGATTGGAATGTCATATTTTCAGATATGACCAGACTATTTTAAGGAATTGAGGTTGATCTCTCATGGAGCTGGTAAAAAACCCCTTGGAAAGACTGACCTAATACCTTGTCTGCATGATTATAAGGTTCCTGGCCTTGTGGTAAGTAAATAATGTAACTTTCTGACAGTCCAGAACCTCAATATTTTGGGGACCTCTGCAATAGAGGAATTCACCCAAATCTTACAAGTGATTGTTACAGTGTGTTATAGCCACATTACAGCAAACTCTCAAGGTGAGGCAAGACACCAAGACTGGCAGCAGGAAGCAGAGTTTATTGATGCTGGTAATGGTTCAGAGAACTCATGTCACAAAGGCTGAGCCCCAAATGCAGTGGGGCTGTCTCTTTTATATTGTTACACTTCCAGTTTTTACAGTGGGGTAAAGGGGTGATCTAATATGATTATAACTTCCATCCAGGTGAGAAAAGTTCCAGTTCTGTTAGCCATTACAGCAGGGCAGGACACAGTCAGGAGAGCAGTAAGGAGAACATGGGTGCCTCATTCCCCCCTTTGATGTATTGACTGTGGCCAGACATGACCCAGTCAGACAGCATCATTACTATAACTTTTGGGGTCCTCTTGGGCTAATGGCTGGTATTGTCATAGTGAGAACATATAGGCTGCTGGTTTTGTTCTATTACGGCCTCCAGGGAGGATGTGTATTACCAGAGGCAGCCGGCAAGGGAGAATGAGACAGGGTCCGGTTATGAAAAGGACCATACTAATAAGGGTTTTGAACCCTCCAAACATGTTAAACCAGCCTCTGAAGAGGTTTCCTGAGTTCCAGCCTGACCATTTTTGTACAGGGACATGAGCTAATTTTCTTATTTTTGTGGCTATGTTGGTGACTGCCTTTTGGTTGTCAGCTATTTGTAAACAGCAGTCTGAAAATTAAATTTTCCACAAAGTCCTCCCTCCTCTGCTAGGAGGTAGTCTAATGCCAACCAATTTTGATAAGTGGCTCTTCTTTATTCACTAGGGCTCCCCCACATACCCAACAGTTTGACACATTTAGGGTTTGGGCTATGTTTTCTGCTAAGTATATAAACAGATTCTGGCTGACCATGGGCAGATCTAGGGTGGCTCTTTTAAGGGAGGCTTTGAGTCAGGTGTAGAGTCCCAACTCTTGGCCTGGAGAGGACCCAGGGCTGGTGGGTGAGGACCCAGGGCTGGTGAGGGGTTGAAGATGGTCGTGAATCTTACCTACTGGGTCAGTTGAAGTGCACATGGTCCAGGTACTGCCATCTATTTTGTCTCCTCATTGATGACTATGCACTTGATTGAGGATGGTTTGGGGGGGTGGTTTTGGGGCTCGGGTTGGGCCTTTTGGGGCCCACCAGGAGGAGGTTGGCCCTCCATCCTCTTCATCTTACCCCTTTGTGGGGATCCCAAGGAGGAGTACCAGGGCAAGAGCCCAAGCTAGAATCAGGTTAGGGTTCATGTTCCCTCAGGGGATGGGAAGTATAGCTTGTCTGGAGGTCCTTGAACTTGTTAACAGGGGAAAGAGATAAGGTGATATGCACAACAGAAATGCAAAACAAAGGAAAGTATCACCAGTCCCCAAAAGCAAAGTCCAGCAATTTCTGCAGGGGCACAATCTTTCACTAGAGTTCCTCGGGCTTCTGCTGTGCATAGACTGGTCAGCCCTTAGAGTAACTAGAGCAGGGCTGATGTCATCTATAGTCTCCGAAGCAGGTCTGGGTCCTTGTTTCCAGAGAGTCAGATTGTAGGGTGAAGTGGGGTGAGGAATGCAGTCCCAAGCAGTCATGGCTCATTTGAGTCTCCTGTGATGTTTCCACAGAGTGACCTCAGCTACTTTGACTTCAGTAGGGGTAGACAACAAGACAGTAAAAGGTCCCCTCCACAGGGGTTTGAGAGGCTGTACATTTTATTATTTTACCCAAACAGGTATCTGGCTTGTAGGGGTGTACAGGGGGTTTAAGACTAACTGGGAGTTACTCTCCTACACACTGGTGAATGGCCCACATGGCTTTTCCTAAGGCTAGGGGTTGTTGTTGCAAAACCACATGTCTGACCTCCGTCAGATCACCTTGAATAGTCTTGATGATAGGGGAGGGCTTCCATATAGGATTTCAAAGGGAGAGAAGCCTGTGCACTTGGTGGGGGTAGATTGGATCCAGAACAAAATCATGCAGAGGACTTTGTTCCAGTGCAGGTGGGTTTCTTGGCAAAGCTTTCTGAGGTGAGCTTTCATAGTTTTCTTCATGTGTTTGCTCATTCCTGAAATTTGGGGTCAATAAGCAGTATGCAGCTTCCAGATAATTTTTAAATTCTGGGCTAGCAGTTGAAGAGCTTCAGCTACAAACGCTGGTCCATTGTCAGATCCAATGACCAAAGGCAGTCCAAACCTTGAGATGATTTCTTGCAGGAGTATTCAGTCTACTTCATGAGCCTTCTCAGTTTAGGTAGGAAAGGCCTCAAGCCAACCAGAATAGGTGCACACCCAAACCAGGGGATACTTATAGCCTTGAGACCTAGGCATTTTGGTGAAGTCTACTTCAAGGTTTTCAAAAGGAGTTGCACCCATGGTCTGGATTACTGGAGGGACACTCGAGTGTGATTTGGGGCTGTTATATGCACACAGAGTACATCACAAGCAGATGGTCCAGATCAGACTGTCAAGCTGTGGAATATGGAAGTAGCAGCCCAAAGTGGCTTTGGACACTGTCTGTCCAAAATGGGAATCTTCACGGAACTCTTTAACTACCTTTGGAGCCAGGGTATTAGGGATAAGAACCCAACCAACAGGGAGTGTACACCCATCCTTCCAGGAGTTTTCCATTCTCTGTCTTGAGCCAGATTACCTCCTGGGAAGTTTAAATTGGAGTGCAGTTGAGCAGAGAAGTTGGGAGCAGGAGGGCTATTAATTTTTGTTGGTCCTCTGATGTGGGGCCTGGGAGGCAGGCCTGTGGTGGCTAGCTTGGCTGCTTTGTCCCCTGTGGTTTCCTTTGGCTTGGGAACTATTGCCCCTTTGGTGGCCTCTATAGGACTGACTGCCACCTTTTGGTGAGCCCAATCTGCCTCCAGGAATTCTAGGACTTCCTCTTGGTGTTTTAGTTTTTGTCCATTGGGGTGTTTAAGCCCTATTCCTTATATAAAGCTCCATGTGTATGGAGGGTTGTAAAGGCAAACTTGGAGTCTGTGTAAATGTTGACTTTAGTTCCAGCAGCCAGCCTTAAGGCGTAAGTCAAGGTGATTAATTTGGCTTTCTGGGCTGAAGTCCCTGTAGGCAAGGCCTTAGCTTCAGTGGTGGAGTTGAGAGTGACCATGGCATATGCTGCTTAGCATTGGCCATTGATGACAGTGCTGCTTCCATCTGTATAGTATTCAACATTGAGGTCTGAGAGAGGCTGATCTTTGAGTTCCATTCAGCCAGAGAGGCTGATCTTTGAGGTCCATTCAGCTGGAAAACACTTCTTTGAGCACTTCCATGCAATAGTAATCTGGGGCTCCAGTCCCAAGTGGCAACAGTGTAGCAGGATTGATAGTCTTAACTACTTCCAGATGTATGTGAGGCTTTCCACATAACATCCCTTGATATCTAGTTAGTTAGGCTTTAGTGAGACAGTAATGTCCTTTAGAATCCAGCAAAGTGAGGACAGCATGGGGCACCTACACAGTGGTTTCTTGTCCCAGGGTTAACTTGTCAGCTTCAGCAACCAGAAGTGCCATGGCTGCTACTGCCTGGAGGCAGAGCGGATAGCCTCAGGCCACTGTGTCCAGCTGTTTTGAAAGGTATGCCATCAGGTGGTGCCAGGACCCCAGAAGCTGAGTTAGATCCCCCACTGCAATGCCCTGTCTGTCATGGATGTATAGAAAGAAGGGCTTTTACAGGTCAGGCAGTCCCAGTCCTGGGGCACTCATAAGCACTCTTTTTATTTCCATGAAAACCTTTAGTTGAGCTGTTTCCCAGATCAGGTGTTCTTTCTCCCCATCTTTGGTTGCTTCATATAGGGGTTTGGCCAGCACTTCAAAGTTAGGGATTGAGATCCTGCAGAAACCCATTGCCCTCAGGAACTCATGAACCTGCCTTCAGGTGCTGGGGGTCAGGATGTAGCAGCCAGCCTGTTTGTACTCTGGTCCCAGTTGGCATTTTCATTAGGAGATATAGAACCCCAAATATTTGACTTTTTTGTGGCATATTTGGACCCTTTTCTTGACTGGGGAGCCAGTCTGATGCAGAAGAAGGCATCTTTAAGGTGCAGACAGGTTAAATAAGTGGCATCAGCAGGGATTAAGCTAAGAAGCATTTATGGATTAGGAACAGTAGGGTGGAGGGTGACAGTTGCTTGGTTGACTGCCTTGAGGTCTTGTACATGTTGGAAGTCATTGGTCTCCGGCTTCTGAACTGGCAGTAACGGTTTGTTCCAGGCAGACTGGCATGGCCTTAAAAGTCCATATTTTAGGAGTCTGTCCAGATGATTTTGTAGCCCCTGTTGAGCCCATTGGGGGATATGGTATTGCTTTTGTCAGACTGGCATTGCCCCTGGTTTCAGTTCCACCAAGTCTGGGGGGATGTCCTTGGCCAGACCTGGTGGGTTGTCTTCAGTCCAGACTCTGGGCACCCAGAAGGGAAGCTCCAGCAATGTTGGTGTCATGGCCTCTAGGCTAAACAACTGCCATTCTTCCCCCTGGGGAATGGTGAAGGACAAGATCTAAGCCTCTGAATCTCCCATAGTTGGGGACATCTCTCTGGTCTTTGTGAAAGTTATTTGGGCCTGTAACTTACTCAACAGATTCTGTCAAAGTAGAGGTATTGGACAGTTGGGCAGGTGGAGAAACTCATGAATGACCTCTCTTTTTCCTGTGTTGCATCTTCTAGGCAGCAAGGAGTGTCTCTATTGGCTCCCTGTAGCCCTGACTATGGTGGTCTGTTTCCAAGAAAGAGGTCCAAGAAGCTGTGTGACTATCAAATGTTTGGCTCCCATATCCACCATGAAGTTTATAGGTTGGACCCCTACCATCATTTGGACCAAGGGCTCTTGGGGACCCTGGGAAAGGAAGTCTGGTCAGTCCTAGTCACTTTCATACTGTTCAAGTTCAGCCAAGCCTATGAAATCTTGCTGGGGTGAAATCTTGGCAGCCAGTTTGCCTGGGTTGCTGTCTCCTTGGGAGGCCTGTCCCTTTCTCAGAGGCTGGAATTTGCCCTTATTGGAGTTGGGGACACTCATTCTTCCAATGACCATCTTCATGACAGAAGGCATATTCTGTCATATTGGGTCTCAGAGGTGGTCCAGAACCAGGTGCATCCTGTGGCTGCCCTCTGGTCAGCTTTTAGCCTTGGCCCAGCGCCCTTTCAGAGGTGGCCCTTTTGACCAGTGCAGAAGCTAGGAGGCCCACCTTCTTCTTCATTCTCTTTTCTGCCTCATGATGGGCCTCCAGGTCCTGGCTGACAAACACCTTTTGTAGTTTGTGGCAAATCTCCCCCTATGTTTGTTCCACAAAAGTGGCATTGACCATCCTCTGGTTTTCATGCTGTTCTGGGTCAAAGGGTGTGGAGAGATGGAATGCCTCACAGAGCCTTTCATAGAACTGACTGGGGCTTTTGTCTGGCTTCTGAGGACTTCAGAGATCTTACCCATGTTGGTCAGCTTTATCCCCCCTTCTTTTAGGCCACCCAGGAAGGCTCTTGGTATCGCTCCAGCATCCATAGGCCCTGATCTGTGTTGGGTTCCCACTGTGGATCCTCATCAGGGAAATGGGTCTGGACATACACTTGGGCATTCAGTGTCTTGGATGGGTCATGGTCTTGGAGCCATTTTAGAGCCACTTGTCTGATACAGTGTTGCTCTTCTGTATTGAAGAGGGTCATTAGGAGCTGACTGCAGTCCATCCAGGTAGGTTGGTGAGTCTGGATTATGGACTGGACCAGATCAAACATGGCTTGGGGCTTCTTGTTATAGGAGGGTGTATGATGTTTTCAACTCAGAAGGTCAGTTGTTGTGAATGGCTGATAGATGAAGGTGGGGCTTTCTCCTTGTAGATGCCCATCCTGATCATAGTATAAGGGACCTCAAATCTGTCAGAGCAGCATCTGGAGAGAAAAATATGTGGTGGCCCAGTTGAAGGCTATGTCTGGCTTGGCCCATACAGGGTCAGGACAGGTGGAGGCAGGGTCTCTGCAGAAGTGGTGTGAGGTTGTCTCATCTGATGGGCCAAGAGGAGATGCTGAAGCCCCTGCTGGAGTGGAAGGCAGCCATTGTGACTGTGGGAGTGGCAGGGCAGTTGGCCTGGTCCCATAGGGAAGTGGCAGATTCTCCAGATCTGATGGCAGGATGGCTGGCTTGTGGGCCACACATAGTGGTTGCCTTTGGTCATGAGTCTGACCTAGGACTGGCATTTCTTGGGCCAAGAGAATTTGGCTGTGCTTTTCCGTGCAGGCCTTTAACCAGGAGAGTGGAGAATGAACTGAGTTATCCCAAGATATTTTATTTATCCCTTTATTGAAAGGGATATTGGTCAGGGTGGCCCTGAGGGTCATTTCCATGGTGGCCAGTAATGACCCTTCTGACTTGATGGATAAAGGAAAGGTCAAAGGACTCCTCAGAGGACCATCCTACATTGAAAGACAGCCAGTTCACCTCACAGAATGTCCTGAGTTTATCAGGAGATAGTTTGACACCATAGTCACCAGAAAAGCCCTTTTTAAAATTCCTTAGCATACAGGCAAGGGGAGTTTGTTTGTTAGGTGTTCCTCCCATGTTTTCCACCCTTGATCAGTGCTGCAACAGACTCTCAATTCCAATTGCTTTGTCTATCTCTGGCCATTCACCTCGTGGTGATATTTCAGGAACCTTTTGGCTTTGGTGAGATGGTATCAACCCCTGTCAGGACCTCTCTTGTGAGAGTCACCCTTAGCCATATGGGTTTTGCCACAGAACCATGGATTGGGGCTCCGCACTCAATTCATTCACTCAAATACAACCATGTGCATTTATTCTTCACCCAAAAACTACTGAAATTCTGACCTGAGAATATGGTTTCCTCTGTGAAATGGAGTTCGCCACCTCAAAATTACTGAAATCCTGACCTAACCAGGGAATGTGGTTTCCTCCATGAAAGGGAGTACTAAGACCCCTTTGGGAGGAGATCGGGCTCACTTTCTGCTCTCACAGGAGTGGGAACCTAGTGGGATTCAGGTCCTTACCTAGTCTGAGGGGTGGAGCTCCCCTGGTCTGGTTCCTGCACCACTTTGGGTTCCACTGTGCTCAGGATTTGACCTCTGTGTCCACCTGGTGAGGTACTTTCCTCTCACGGACACCTCTCCATTGATGCCTGAGTGCAGTCCATGTGGTCAGGTGTTCAGAAGGCTGAGACCAAGAGACAAGGGAGGCAGTCAAACTGCCATCTCCACCATCCCGGACAAGCCCCCAAGAAATGCTATAGCATGTTACAGCTGTGTTACGGTGAACTCTCAAGGAGAGGCAGGACACTGAGGCTGGCAGTAGGAAGCAGAGTTTATTAATACCAGCAATGGCTCAGTGGACTCATGTCACAAAGGCTGACCCCTGAATGCAGCGGGGCTGTCTCTTTTATATTGTTACACTTCCAATTTTTACAGTGGGGTAAAAGAGTGACTTTATATGGTTATAACTTCTGTCCAGGCTGGAAACGTTCTGGGTCCATTAGCCATTACAGCAGGGTGGGACACAGTCAGGAGAGCAGTCAGGAGAACACGGGTGCCTCATAATCAGAGAGTGAGTCAAATTCTTGGCTTGGTTTTCTAAGACCCCAGAGGCTTTTAAAGGTCTAGTCTGAGATTCCTTATAAAAATACCACCAAAGCCAATTTTAAGAGTCTATATAATAAATCATTACTCTTGCTGTACTTTATACAAATAATCGGGCTAAACATTAAACTTATTTCAAAAATAAATTAGTTTTGTTGTAAATATCTTTGGTAGAAAGGGGGCACTTGAAGAGGAGAAATTATGTTACAGAGGAAGAAACCTATATTACACCTGTTATTAGATTCTAGCCTTGTCCTTTGTTTTTGAGTTTTTATTATCTGGACTGAATTTTTAACTTCCTCCAGTATTTTGCTGTGACTCTCCAGAAATAACACTTCGCTTTTTTTCTTCTAAACTTCTGACTTGAAATTGGTACAAATTGGAGTTTCCTTTTCCCTGAGGCCCTGCAGGCTGAAGTGATCTTGGCTTTAAAGAAAAATCACCATTAACAACTTGTACTTGGACAAACTTTGTACAAACTGCAATCCAGAAAAATCTGTCAGATTGCTACCGCCAGGCTACTACAACAGAAGATGCATCAGAGATTCCCGACTCTGAGACTAGCTTATAGACTGCACCAGACAATAACTTTTATTTTTCCTTCCATTTCTATAGAAATGTCACTATTAAGGTCATCACGTATAGAGACCTCCCCTTGATGGGAGCCCATCTGCAGTGTCACTTCTTGAAAGGGAACACAACTGTTTAATTGGACTGACCTGTTTCCAAGAATGAGAGACTGATTAAATGAGATCATTTACCATTAAGCTACTAACATGATTTTTTCCTCTCTGTAGCCACCAACTCATTTTTTAATACACGAATCTTCTAGGGATGCTTCAGATGGGGGAATGTTGAGGTATAAAAAGCTGTTACTCCAAATATATGGTGCTTTGATAGGCTGAGATAAAGAAGCAGACTCAAGGTCTCTCTGACCAACCCCACTTCCTGCCCCTCAGTTCTCTTTTACTCTCCAAAGCACAGGATGAAGCTGTTCCCTCACCAGCCTAAAGTCTGGACCTGTCAAAGAAGACAATTACCTCTGGTCCTTTCCCTGAGTTTTCACTAGTTTAACTGATATCACAAGAAGGAGTCTGTCAACACAACTGGACTAACTTTTTTTTAGGGGGTTGGTGGGGGCTACTGGCCAGTATGGGAATCTGAACCCTTGACCTTGGTGTTATAAGACTGCACTCTAACCAACTGAGCCAATAGACCATCCCTGGGCTAACTTTTATCACAGAATATCATCTTATGTTTTGGTCTCATTCAGTATTTTAAAGAAGATTAAATAATCTTCTTTGTCCTTGTCTATTCTGTGGGCCAAATAGACTTTGTCTCAGGCCATATTATGTTCTCCAGGCCCATTCTCTTTGAAGCTAACTAATGAAAGCATGGTTTGACCACAGCAACACTTCGTCTACAGCTAATTCTCCCCTAGTATTGAGAAACAACATTCTGAGAACTGGACTCAATGTCCTGTGAGTTATGAAGTTTTCCAGTATGGCTAATGGATACAGGCCCTGTTTCCTTCCCGAGGGCAGAGGAAGAACCTTTTCAGGTAATTGGAGAGAATAGTACTTGAAGGACTGGGAATAATTAGCTCTAGACATGGGACCACATGAAACCACCTAACATACCATGAAAGCAAGACCTGAGAGGGTCAAGCTATGTCTAATAGCCCTGTTTCCTTCCCGAGGGCAGAGGAAGAACCTTTTCAGGTAATTGGAGAGAATAGTACTTGAAGGACTGGGAATAATTAGCTCTAGACATGGGGCCACATGAAACCACCTAACATACCATGAAAGCAAGACCTGAGAGGGTCAAGCTATGTCTAATAACTATATCCTAGAATAAATCCCAAGAGTATTGATAAAAATACAAATACATCCAGCATTTCATAAATATAAAATTCCTGGTGTCAAAGATTACCAGGCACACAAAGAAGCAGAGAAATTTGACCTATACTGAGAAGAATAATCAACCAATTGGAACTCACCCAAAACTGCTACAGATGTTAGCAGACAAAGACATTAAAATAATTTTAACTGGCAGCTGTTTAAAGTACAGAACTGAAGTGGAGTCAATTGACCTTAAAAGATGATTATTGAAGAAATGAGGTAATTAGTTCTTGGACTAGAGCCCTCATATTAAAAAACAATACGATCAGATCGATCAACATTCAGTTAGAAAAATCCAAAGAAATTCTTATGGGATTGTGTAGAAAAGAAGAAAATGTTATTTCAGGAAGAGTATCAGATTTGTAGTCATTCCAAATGAGTTTAAGTCTCTACTCTGCCATTTATTCCTTGTGTGACCGTGGACAAAATATTAACCACTGTGAGTCTCAGTTTTCTTATCTTTAATATAGGGATAATAATAACCCACACTGGTATAAACATGTTTTAAGATTAAACTTCACACATACACGTATGCACAAACACATATAAATAAGTACAGTCCCGTGATAGTTTGAAATATGATTTGGCAATAAACATAGCAAATGAGTTTACATGGCTTAAAGCCATAAAACTTTTAAAAAACAGAGCATAACTTCTTTTATTGGCATTGAAAGGCACAATTAGTTTAGATACGTTTTGTAAAGTTTTTATTATTAAGAAACAAAACTATTTTAGATTTTTGTTTAGGGCATGTGATGAACACAAGAGCTTTAGAAATCAGAGGAGACTAGGGAAAATGTTTGATCTACAGTTTAAAAATAGAGATGGGTTCAGGGAAGCCAACATGGTTATCCAAGTCAGGCTGTCAGAATTATGACAATGGGAAACTTTAGGGAAATATTAATCACTAGAGAAAGAAAGAAATATGACTTGCTAATTTTAGCAGTAAAGGTCCCAGTGGGTCAATCAGAGTCTGAAGAAATATGATTTAAAAGAACAAAAAAGCAATTGTATGGAAGTTTGGATTATATATTTCTGCTATTCTTTCCGTTTTTGAGTTCAAAAGCCACCTAGAAAAGAGCTTAGCTCTTGCAGGGGGGCAGAGCTGAGTTACAGACCTTATTTGATATACTCATTGTTGTATTTATAATTCTATACAAAGAGAAGCATTTTTACAGAGTTATTTTGTCGTTGTCCAATCTCTAGGGACCTTGTAAATACATACCAATGAGCATTTTTGGTAGGTTAGACAGGATACTTAAGTTTATGAATGGGATAAATTAATATTTTTTTCTAATCAGTGATTTTTTCCCCTTCATACTACTGTTGGGGTGCAGAAAGCTGTTACCTCAAGACATAGTGCTTTGACACACTGGATTAAAGAAGCAGCCTCAAGGTTTCTCTGGCCACCCCCCACCTTCCCTACCCCACCATTGCTCAATTCTCTGCCACTCCCCAAAATACAGGATGAAACAGGTTCACTTATCTGTGTAACGTCTGGACTCAGCGAAGAAGACAATTACCTTTGGTCCTTTCCCTGAATTTTCATTAATTTATCAGATATCCCAGGAAGGAAGACTGTAGTCTGTCAACACTCCTGGACTAACTTTTGTCACAGACCATTGTATTATATTTCAGTACCATTCAGTATTTTGAAGAGAATCATTTACTGGTCATTGTCTGCTCTGTGGGCCAAATAGACTTTGTCCCAGACCATTGTATGTTCTCCAGGTCCATTGACTCTCCCTAAGAATAATTTATTCCTACACCCCCATCACCCCTTTCCCATTGGAGATGGGTATATAAGCTCTGTACCTCACTGGAAAATTGGAACATTACTCTCTTGTGATCCCCCATGCTTTGTCCTCTCCCAGCATGTTAAATAATAAAAATTGTTATGCCTTTCTTTTCTTCATATTGATCTAAATTCATCAGTGATTTTTATTAATAAAACTTCAGGGGTGAAGAGGAAGTTTTCCCTTGCCCACTACAATATAAACACAATTTTAATGCTATATCTGAAACAAAGATTAGCTAAGAGGCATATAAAGCTTGTAGACATCTCGAATTTTCCTAATGGATCTGGATTTTTATCCTACTTGCAGATATGATTAAATAACAAAATTCAAAGTTACACCAAGTATACTATCACAAAAATAGATATTCATGCTGCTATACTTGATAGAGGGTTAGCTACTTTTTTGAATATTCTTTTTTATTCATCTATGCTTCTCTTTCTCCCCCTTTCTCTCTCTCTCCCTCTTCCTTCCATTTGTGTAAAAGAATTCCAGTAAGAAAGTTAAGATTGAGTGCAATTGGCTTCACCATATTTTGAATGTTGTTCTTATTAATAACGTTATTCAGGAAGGAGATCTGAGCCCTGTTGCTTGACTTTTCACACTGACCCTGTCTTGTTAAATTTAAGTAAAATTATACATCATAGGTTAATAGGAAGCAATAAAATGAAAGCTTACCTTAGAATCTCATAATCTCTCTTCATCTATGGAAATGTTCTTCTGAGGTGCCTCATAATTTTCTGTAAGAGTGTACTTATTTATTTTTATTTTTACTTTTACAGCAATAGAAGAGAATGTTATAAGCACTCTGAATCCTTGGGATGAGCACTTTGCAAGTGAGAACTGCCACGTGATTTTAGGGCTGTATTTGTGATTGTCTTTCTTGTTGCATATTGTGGCTAAGGAACTACTAAAGTGACATCATCTAGGATTTAATGTGTTGCTTCTCAAATTGGAATCTTCAGATACCTGAGGGTCTACTAAGGTATGTGGGAATCAGGATTTCTCAGTTGCTTTACAGCATGCACACACACACACACAAATACACACACAAACACACTCAGATTCTTGGTCAGGAGCTTTGTTCGACTACTTTATAAACTGGATATCAAAGCACTATTGACTCTGGCACCTCTCGCCTTTTCCTAGCTTCTGTACATCCTCTCAGAGGAGAAAAGCAAAATGCACCACATTGTGGGTAGGAATCTCACAAAAATGTTTTCAAAATGTAAAGTTTCATATCTGTTAATTAGTTTTATTAAAATGGGTAATAAGATAAGTAGGACAATGGTGACATTTTGCATGGATAAAAAAAAACATAAGTAATTTCACCGAATAAAGGGGTAAAGCAATGTCTCAGGTGAAGTGTCTCTCAGTTCAAATCTCTTGCTTCACTTTACCTGATGTGCGGACAATGCATAGCACTTCACTGCCGTTGACATACCTTGAAATCCTTGGCTTATATAGTGCCTTTTAAGTAATTGTATAACACTTAATGAATATGAGTTGGACATCTTAGTTCAGAATAATACATTGTACCTTAAGATGGGTAATTCACATACCTAAAATAGAAAAAACAAACAAACAAAAAGCCACGACTTTAGTGTCTCCAAATAAATTAGTTTCGTGGTGAATCTAAACATTAAATGAAGATAATACATATATGCTATTTTTGCCCCAAATATCCTAATTTTGTACTAATCCTTAAAACTGATTGCTTTCTAACCACTCCACCCCCAGTCCTCTCTGTGTACACACGTTTCCTGACTGATAATTAGGAGCAGAAGAGCAATTTTAGCAAGGGTTTGATAATGTTGCTCAGATTCTGCACAAATTGGCACAGATCATAAGGACATTGTATGCCAGTGATATTCTACCCTCAGTTTCCTTCTAAGTTTTGGTGTCAGTGGATAGAATTGGCTCTACGTGATGGACATGCAGGTACATAATAAGTTTTCTAACACCTACCTTAAGCACTGTGAGTGAGAGAAACAAATCATGCCATACTGAGAGACGTTTTAGCATAGAAGCTGAACCTAATCCCATAACGTTTTTATAAATAATTCACATTAATAGCCTCACATCTTCACTCTTTTTCTGTGGCATAATCTATCTCAGACTTATTTCCAGATCTTCTCCCATGATAGAGGTAGACCACATCTCTAAATATTATTTATTTAATTTGCATGTGGTTTTCCTTATAATAATATCATTGGAAAAGCTTGGGTGTGCCCAGGCAGAGATTTGTCACAAGAGCTGAGTCTTTTTTTTTTTTTTTTTTTTTTTGTCTTTTTCCATGTCCGGCAACGGATCGCAACCCTCGGTGTTGCCCCCGCGCCTCGCTCCGCCAGTGAGCAGGAACCGGGCTGTATGGGGGATCCGAACCCTCGGCGGGAGCGCCGCCGTGCTTCCCAAGTGGCGCACTAGCGCAGTGCGCCACCGGGCCGGCCCCAAGAGCTGAGTCTTTTTTTTTTTTTTTGTCTTTTTCCATGTCCGGCAACGGATCGCAACCCTCGGTGTTGCCCCCGCGCCTCGCTCCGCCAGTGAGCAGGAACCGGGCTGTATGGGGGATCCGAACCCTCGGCGGGAGCGCCGCCGTGCTTCCCAAGTGGCGCACTGTAGCAGTGCGCCACCGGGCCGGCCCCAAGAGCTGAGTCTTTGTAGAGGGCCTCCACTAGAGCAATAGCAGGGGGAAGAGTGGGGTTGGAGCTGTGCAAAGAGTTCCCATCAGGGCCATGCCTAGTGCAGCAGTGGGAGAGGGACTCGCACCAAGACCCCAGAATTGTAGTTACCAGCATTCAGCACCAGCCTGGGAGAGCTAAATCATGAGCTGAGCCCATGAAAGCCATAGAATTGGGGCTGCCCGAAGACTTAGGGGCCCAACACCCACAATAGTGTGCAGAGGATGCCAGACATGGGGACAAGGGAGATTATCCTCCGGCTTTAAGATTTAATGCCTGTTCTGCTGGGTTTTAGACCTACTCCTTTCTTCTTTTCTGTTATGCCCTTTTGGAATGGGTAGATGTACCCTATACTTGTCCTACCATTGCATCTTGGAAGTAGCTGACCTGTTTTGATTTCATAGGTGGGACTTTAGACTTTGGACTTCTGAGTTGGTGCTGGAACAAGTTAAGACTTTGGGTCTGTGAGGATGGAATAATGTATTTGTATGTGAGAAGGACATGAGTTTGGGGAGCGAGGGGTGAATGCTGAGGTTTGAATGTCCCTCCAAGCTCCTGTTGAAGCCTAATCCCCATTGTAACAGCATTAAGAGAGTGGAAAATCTGGTTATTATATTTGAAAGGTGATATTTAAGAGGTCATTGGATAGCGAGTGCCCTGCCCTTAGGAATGAAGCAATCCATTAATGGGTTAGTGGATTAATGGGTTATCATGGGTGTGGACTGGTGGCTTTATAAGGAAATCATTCTTGCCATTCTCACCATGTTATAACCTGGACTGCCCTGACATTCTGTAGAGAGTCCCTAACGAGAAGAAGGCCCTCATCAGATGTATTCCCTCGAATGTTGATTTCCCAGCTCCAAAATTGTAAGAAATAAATTTTGTTTTCTTATAAATGACCCACATGTTCTGTTAGAGCAACAGAAAACTGTTACTCTGTTATAAGCAACAGAAAAATGACAAATGCAATTATCATATGGTAGGAATCCTGTTGCCATGGCAACCAGGTGTGGCAGCATTACATTATCTGACATCTAAATAATGCTTACCAAAACCCTCACTGTGTATTTTTCCCACCTTATTATAAAAATGTACAATCTCAGCAGTGCCTGCATTGTTATTTTGTTTGTTTCTTCACAAGGTCTTAATAACTTCTACTACATTCTTGTGATTTCATTGTACTAATTAACATTGACTTCTTTTTTCCTATACTAATTACATAAATTCTCTTTCTAATCAATATCGCACATACATTTGATCTCTAACAATGTCAACCAGATTAATTTTGAGTCCAGTTATATTTAAAATTTCAAAATGACTTTGATCTAACTCATGTTGTGTGCATTTCTATAGAAACAGCTGTTGTCACTTAGAAATGAGAAATAAAGTTGTTTAGATAACACATTGGAGTTCAGGCTGACATAATGTGCATTTACAGTATGTAGATACTGTATACAGACAAATTATGTGAATAGTATATACAGATAAATGGAGGCAACAGAGTGATTTAGCACACTTTACCATGGTTGCAAGGATTGTAGAAACCAGAGGATACAAATTATATTATGTGTCTCTGAATCGTAAACATAGTATTGTTTCAGTGTCAGTGCTACAATGCATAGAACTATTTCTATTCACTTGTTTTTTATTTCCTACAGTCCTGCTATAACAGGGCTGAAGAAAAATGATGAGAATTCAAAGGTGAATAAGACATTGTCCTCCTCAAAAAGCTAAGTTTAGTTGACAAGTACTGCTATTTATTTCCTTGATTATTTCAGTAAATTATCCTTCTTTTCATTCTACCAATATAAAAATCAATATTTATCCTAAAACTCTAATATTTTTCCTTGCTTCAAATTCAAGGAAATACTTTAATATACTACTCTTTTTTCAATTTTATGCCCTTGAGGAAACAAGGAACCTAACGAAGCTGGAATCTGGCATGAAATTTTCAAGGACAGACAAAAAACTATCATTATGAAAAAAGTCAGAGGACGTATCTTATGTACATAAATACTGACAAGGAGACCCCATGTTGATGGTAAATACATTAGTAAAGAATTTTTACAGTGTTTCTCATACAGAGAACACAATTATGAGAGTACTTCAAAAAGTCCGTGGAAAAACTGAAGTAAAAGTTAATACAAATCCTTCTACCAACTTTTTGGAGATCTCTAGTATTTCTCATCTCTAGAATAGTGACCAGACCCAAAGGTCATGGTCCCTCCCCCCAAAAGATATAAAGTATGTTAGTTCTCAGATCAATGTTTCCGTCTTTACGTAGTATACATAACAAGGCATGCTAGGGAGGTTAAAACAAAAAGTAGAATTAAACATTAAGTCAGAAGTCAGAATTTTCTTCATTTTTGAGACATAGAAATTATAAATGGAAGAGATCTGTTCGCTGTTCACACATACCTCGTTTCTGACAGGAACATGATGCCGTTGATTATCCTTACTTCAAATTGAACCACTCACAAAATATATTATTGTTGAAAAAAATAAATGATCCCTATGGCCATTAAGATTTTCCTAAAATGGGATTTGGTCTTTAGCAGAAAATGGTATTACATTTCATCCTTACTAAGCACTTTATTTCTATGCTTGATATGCATTTGAATTGCCACTTTGGGGGGAAGCCATATTTCAAGATGGTTGGGAAAAATCGATACCGTTCTGTCAAGTGGCAAATGCTAGTCTTTGAAAAGTTTGAAATAGAAATTTTGATAGAAGGAATATTTTTTTTTCTTTTTTTTTTTTCCTTTTTGTCTTTTTTTCGTGACCGGCAATGGATCGCAACCCTCAGTACGATACCGTTCTGTCAAGTGGCAAATGCTAGTCTTTGAAAAGTTTTAAATAGAAGTTTTGATAGAAGGAATATTTTTTTTTCTTTTTTTTTTTCCTTTTTGTCTTTTTTTCGTGACCGGAAATGGATCGCAACCCTCAGTGTCGCACCCGAACCAGACCGGGACCAGCAACGGGATCGCAACCCTCAGTGTCGCGCCCGCACCTCGCTCAGCCAGTGAGCAGCCGGTCTGTATGTGGGATTCGAACCCTCGGCGGGAGCGCCGCCGTGCTCGTGCGCCACTGGGCCAGCCCCTAGAAGGAATATTTAAATACATTTGTGGTCGGTCTTTTACCAATTTAAGGGTAAACAAGTGACTGAGGGATTATTTAGCTTGTTTTTCATTCTTCTACCTCCTCCCTTCCCCTCACCCCCTCAGTAGCATCCACGCACTCTGTATCTCTGTATTCCTCTCTGGTGTCATTCAGGACATCTTGAATTCTCATTCATATCAGGAAGTCTTGGCCTCCTTTTGTTACTGGGCTATGAAGAGTTAGATGTGTACATGACATGTTGATGGGACTCTTTTGGCCTATGCAACTTCTTTGACAAAAGCATTTTGATGCCAGGTGCTTTCTGTCATGACAATAACACGCAATTTTCGCAAAGTATTATTTTTGACATAGCCTAAAAAAGAAGCTATTAAGCTTTCAGCTTTTATTATTATCAGCCTCATCCTATCACTGAGCTGACCTGACCCTACCATGAGGGATGAGGTAGGCTCTGTGCTGACAGCAGGTGTTAAGACTGGAGTGAAGAAGAGGCACAGGAGTAGAGAAACTGGGGACAAGGTCCCATCCAGGTCAAACTTCATGTATCTAGTAATCAATACTTAACCTACTTTCACACATCACAATACCAATAAATTGTTAAAATAAGCATATACTCATTGTCTCAGGACTCATCCGTATCCATGGTTTCTTTATCTCAAGTTCTCTGATTATTTTCCCATAAACTATAACACCCATTTAAAGGCATTATTTGAAACACAATGGGATCACTTATTGTCATACCAAGAGGTCTAGGAAACCCAGTTCTTCAATACATTTCTAATAGCTATCTCACAGTGTAGTAGTTTCATATAGTATTATGAAAATTCTTTTAACTGAAAATTTGGGAAAGAGATCTGATACTCCCTAGACACAAACATTATTCACAATCCTAACTCATATCTTTATTTTGTTATATTATCAGAGGTAACATCCGGTCATAGAAATTTGTAAATAAGGTATAACATAGAAGCCCTTGGTAATTGAAGTCCAAGCTAAAGGTGTCTGTAGTCGACATTTTTGAGTAACAGGAAACGAACTCTAAGTCTAATGCTCTAACAAGGTTATTTTTTTCCTGCTTTATTAAAATGACTAAATAAGATGGCTATGTCAAAATGTATTGTTTCAAAAGAGTCAAACAAAAATAATTTGTTTTAAAGATTTGGGCACTAGAAGAGATGATTGCTGTTGAATTTCTTCACCTTTCTCATTTTTCCTACATAAGCTTTGTTAAATCTCATGTCTATGTTTTCATTAAGGTATGAGAGCCACTGGGGGAATATATCAAGATGCCATCAGTGGGTTCGGAAGAGGGACTGCAAGTGCTCTGTGGTCAGTGCAGCAGCTCTCTGCATAGCAAAGGCATACTGTGAACCTGAAGAGATCTGTGAGGACTGAACTGGATGGAGCAGGCCACCTTTCTTGATAATTGCCAGTCCTCCTTGCTTACATCTGCTATGGAAGAGAGGTGAAATAGAAAGTAGTTGGAAAGATTTTGTGAAAAGGAATATAGGCTACATAAAATTTAACGAATCCTTATTCCCCTGTGACAAGCTTAAGACAGTGCCTGCTCAGGACACTGGTGTGCCCCATGCTGTTGGTACAGTCTACGTAGGATATGAAAGCAAGAGTAATCTCTTCCTCCTTGGCTCATTATTTACACGAGGGAAGCTATAAGTACTGCAGGAACAGTGTGTGTGTTTGGGAGAGGGCCATGGAGGGAAGTCTTTGATGATATGTTAGTTTTTATTTTTTAAAAAGAGTTGCTGAATAACGTGGTGACTGCCTGTGTTACCTGGGTATGCCTTGACCGAGAGTAGTGGAGCCTGAACTCATCGTTTCTTCTTTGGGGATATCAATCCTCTTCATGGCTTTCCTTTTCCTTATTACTTTATTTGATTTTACTTTTTCATTATTAGCCATAGGTTAAAATTAGTGATAGAAATAGAAAACCACTTTTAATACCTTTGAATTTTGGTGTATTTCACACTGGCAAGATTGTGAGCAAACACATAAAAACACACACATACACAAAATTCAGAATTATTCAGATCCTCTCCTGCCTCACTCTGGGGATTTGGCTCACAATATGTTGCAACACATACTTCAAAACAAGATGGCTAATTTGCCAACAGGCTTATGCTCTTTGGGTGTAGTCACCTGTAGGTGGGATATAACTTCTTATTTTACAGATAAATGGAGGAAAAGTCCTGAAACAGAGACAATGAGAGCCTCCAATACATCAGATGCTTTTTACATGGCCTGAAACATTGAGTTAGCCATCAAAACCATGTTCAGCTCCAAGGTAAATATAATATAGAAAAAAGAGATAAAGCTAATCTAGGTAGGTGAATGTCTCAATAAAAACAATCTATAAAAAACATGATTGTGTTATGGAATCATTAATTTGCCTTTTTAGTCTGGAAATTTGATTCTCTGAAGGCCTTAGCATATGTATTCACACAAGACTAGAGCACCCATATTAAAATATCTTTTCTGTTTTTTCCCACAGGCATATGGAATGCATAAAAAGGAGTATATGCTGGAAATTCAGGACAGGAGGAGGCCCTAGCTGAAGTCAGCTACTGCCACTGGTACATATTAACTGAGGGCATGGGGAGAAGACACTCTTTGGGGTAAACCAAGAGTCTTGTAGTACTCAGGGAATTGTCTTCTGTTCAGAAGAGAGATGGCACTTGCATCTGTTGTAGAAGTACCAGCACAGGCAGAAGTGATCTTGCTAAAAGCTAACCCAAGGAGGAAGCATGTTCTTTCATTTATTTATGGATGTAGCTGTCAGAAGAGAGATGGCACTTGCATCTGTTGTAGAAGTACCAGCACAGGCAGAAGCGATCTTGCTAAAAGCTAACCCAAGGAGGAAGCATGTTCTTTCATTTATTTATGGATGTAGCTGAGGGTACCTGTGGTTCTTAATCATAAGATCTACCCAGATATTTCACTCTTTTCTTTATTCCAACTAACCAAAGACACATTCAAGATTCTGTCCAACACTTACATCATTATTACCCAACTATTTACAATTTTAGGGCTACAAATTCCACACACTTATTTTAAAATATAGTCATCATCTAAGGTTTATAGATGAGAAAATACCATCCGAAATATTTGAGAATTTCACTGGTAACATGCTTTTCTCATTATGGAGAGTTTGTATTTGTAGACTATTTTGTAGTTTCCAAATGTTCCCTTATATGCCTTTTAATTCTCACAGCCATCCAGTGAGGGAGGCGGACTGCAGCAGCTCTAGATAGTCAGCTACCAACTTTCACACACTGTGTTTGAAATAGACATGAAATGTCCCTCTTCTCCCTCCTCATCACTGAATAGAAGTCCATGCAGCTTGCAAAGAATCCCGCCTGATTTCCTTCAGTGGCGGCTAATGCTTGTCACAACAAGTGTGGGAGAACTGGAAATGGGGCTAGACCTTCCTTACCACTGTCATCTTATCTCCATGGTAATGTTCTGAGAGACAGAGCTGAGAGATATTTGGAGGTGCTTGGGAATCCAGTAGCTCAGAAATCAGAGCAATATATGAAAAATAAGTGTTAGGGGCAGTGACCCTGGACTCAAAAGCCCAGCAAAGCTTTGGTGTTGTTCTTAATTTTTCTTTTTTTCTCTTTTCACTTTCTCTCCACGCTGCTCCCAGCTTAAATACTCAACAAAGAGGCCATTGTTCCTCTCACTTTATGAGGATGACCAGAGAATTGAGCTGCGCTTGAATGCGTGCCTCAACATTTTTATGTGCTGTAGTTCGAACACTCACTATAAAATACACTCAGAATAGCTTCAGATGCCACAGGTTACTCATCTCTGCAATGCAATTTGAAAAGGCTTACCATTCAGTTTCTAAAATGTTTATCTCACTCAGACACGGTTTGCAATGCATGCCTCTTTTAAGTGCTTTAAGCCTTATTATTAGTAATTGTTTAAATCCTCAAAGAAAATTATTATATATTTTTATACTTACTAGTTTTACTAGTTGTCAGAAAGAAATTAGAATATGACATATGAGATTATAGATTAAAAACTAATAGCTTTTTCTGTAAATATATTTTGTATTTCGTAAGGTTTTATCTGATTTTTCAAATCATTGTGTGTACCCTTATTGCATATTTCATAAAATTCTAGCTGTGTCTTAATTCCTTTTCGGTTTCTGTAACCATGCCAATATATCCGACTGGGCCATAATAAAGTGGTTATTTCTACATCTGATTGAAAGCTATAAAGTGCTTAGAACCAGAAGCTGAATGCAGGAAACCCATGGTTGCCATGGCAGCCATGAAATCCTTTAGTGAATCAGAGTAAGTATTGATCAAAAAGCCACATACAAACTGTTCCCAAAATTTGGTGACCTAGGTCATTTAAAAGTCCTTATCAGTAGAAATATCTATCAGAAAAAATTACAGAAACAAAATAATACAAATGTGTTACTAAAAGGAACAGATTTATTTCCTATACACTAAACCTCTAAATCCATATCCATTAATAGTAATCACGTCCTTTTTCCATGATTGGGGAAAGATAAGGAAATTTGTATCAAATTATGTACATGAACCAAGTTGAGCATATTGCTATTATTTCCAGATTTTCAAAGTCAGAACACGATATCTAGAGCCAGCTCACTAATTTTTAGGTATCACCTTTATACATTTCCTTCCTATCAAAAAAATGTGTAAAAAGGTATAATAGCTTTGTTCAGTGAAGAAGTACCATTATCACCCTCATTGCATGTAGGGGAGAATCAAGGCTTAGAGAGGTTAAGATTGACCTCTAATTTTCTTTTAAAATTTATATTTCTCCATATAAATATATCTATTTTTAGAATTACTGAAACTAGGGTAAAGACTTCAGTTGGCAAGTTACTTTCCTCTATCTTTTTTCCCTCCCTTATGTTAAGCAAACTTATCAGTGAAATATATTTTAAAGAAACTCAATATTGTAAACGGAGGTGCAATAAACATGGGAGTGCAGGTATCTCTTCAACACGATGATTTCCATTCCTCTGGATATATATCCAGAAGAGGGATTGCTGGATCATATGGAAGATCTATCTGTAGTTGTCTGTGAAACCTCCACGTTGTTTTCCATAGTGGTTGTACTAATTTACAGTCCCACCAACAGTGTAGGAGTGTTTCCTTCTCTCCACACCCTTGCCAGCATTTGTTATTCACCGTCATTTTTTTTTTTTGTCTTTTTGTCTTTTTTCGTGACCGGCAACGGATCGCAACCCTCAGTGTCGCGCCCATACCAGACTGGGACCAGCAACGGGATCGCAACCCTCGGTGTTGCCCCCGCTCCTCGCTGAGCCAGTGAGCGGGAACCGGTCTGTATGTGGGATCCGAACCCTCGGCGGGAGCGCTGCCGCGCTTCCCAAGCGGCGCACTATAGCAGTGCGCCACCGGGCCGGCCCCTATTCACCGTCTTTTTGATTACAGCCAGTCTAACTGGAGTGAGGTGGTGTCTCAGTGTTTACAATAGCCAAGATATGGAACCAACCTAAATGTCCCCCCGCTCCTCGCTGAGCCAGTGAGCGGGAACCGGTCTGTATGTGGGATCCGAACCCTCGGCGGGAGCGCTGCCGCGCTTCCCAAGCGGCGCACTATAGCAGTGCGCCACCGGGCCGGCCCCTATTCACCGTCTTTTTGATTACAGCCAGTCTAACTGGAGTGAGGTGGTGTCTCAGTGTTTACAATAGCCAAGATATGGAACCAACCTAAATGTCTGTCAGTGGATGATTGGACAAGGAAACTGTGGTATATATACACCATGGTATACTACTCTGCCATAAAAAGAATGAAATACTCCCATTTGCAACAACATGGATGAACCTGGAGAAACTTATGTTGAGTGAAACAAGCAAAGCACAGAGGGATAAATACCATATGTACTCACTCATATGTGGGAGCTAAGAGAGAAAGAAGGAAGGAAAAAAGACCACAGTAGTGCTGTGGTTTAACAGAGGGAGGAAACACTCCTAGGGCTACAAATAGGAGTGGAGGGGAGAGCGGGAGGGAAGTTGGGGGATAATTGGGAGGGGACAAAGGGTACAAAAGTAATTTCTGGTAATGTGTATGCCCCCAGTATGAATCTGGCCCTCACATCATGGGCAGGAGGGGGACAATTAGCTTTGAATCTCATGATTATTCATAATAAGTAAATAATAATAACAAAAAATAAATAAAGCTCCTAGTTGTAGCTATAGTCAAAAATAAATACAGATTAATTCTGATTTAAAATAAAAAAAATAAAGAAGCTCAATATGATTTTAAGGGAAATAAAAAAATAGAATATCAACTCAAAGTTATCATACACATTTGTGATTTTGCCCAATGTTTTATTTCCATATATACTTTAAATTATAGTACCATTTTTCGTGTGCAAATGAAATCATCTAAAAGAAATGTTGATCAACCAATTTAAGATGACATGGGATGGAAAAACTTTTTTTCCACTATAAACCAAAAACTATATAAAGGCTTTGCTTGCTTTATTTATACTTTAATAAATTTTGATGACCATTTTCAACATCCTCCCAAAAGGTTTATAATGGAAATGATAACATAAACCATACTCTGGTCCAAGTAACTCTTAGGCTGTGAAAAAAGTCCCATGTGCAGTCCTGGGACGGTCAGTCTTCAATGCTTCTCATCACTTCTCGTCACTTATGTATACTGCATGGAGGTCAAACGGTTTCAAAATGCTAAGGTCTTCCTTAAAGACAAAAAAAGTAGTAAAGGAAATCATGGAGTCTCAAGGAACTGTGAAAACAGATAGAAGGACTATTCATTAGGTAGGTGGAAGATGTGGGGAATATTTACTTACATATGAACCTAAGGCATTTTCTACAACCAGCTGGTAGAGTCTTCATTCTTCCCGGTAGGGTCCACTTTTGAGTCCCTGCTGAGTTTTAGCACTGTAAAGTAAGAACTGAGGCAGTCCTTTAGGAGATAGGAAAGGAAAGAGATCATTTAGTCATCTAAGAGGATGCATTTCCAGTTAAATCAAACTAAGTTTTAGACATTAATCTGTTCTATAAAGGGTTGTGAGCAACTGATTTAACACTGGCTGTCTTGAAGCTATGAGAGCTGTCTGGAAACAGTAATCAATGCCCTCCTCCTCTCTGCACCCAGGGTGGCAGATGGCTTTCTACCAACCAGTGTGCAGCCCAGGAGCACAGAAAGTACCATATCGAGGTCCTCAAGATGCTATTACTCAAGATGGCATTGGAGGTTCAAGATGGTATTAGCATCAACACATATGCAAGCAAAGTTTTGCTCTGAATACCCAGACCAAGACTTTCAGTTTAATCTTCCTCACTCATAGCTACCTATTCTACTGTATCTCACATATATGTATTACTGATATTTTCCCTACACTTTTCTGTTTCTCCCCCAATGACCTATGTGATAATTAATGATCTCCTTCCCTCCAGTCTTTCCCATCAAGTGCTGCCAGAGAAATATTTCTATCAGATATCTGTATATATCTTTGTCCTGTGCAAAATCCTTGGCTGAATGACACATAGTAATACCTAATAAATATTTGTGTGATGAATAAATATCTCCTTACAGCAGATATTCTTAACTTTGGAAGATGAAGAGAAGTGTCATCACCAAGAGAAGAAATCAGAGGGAGGATCTGCCAGTATGTAATATAAAAAAGCATATTCAATAGATCTATTAGTTTCCTAATGCAAATTACTGGGGGAAAAAAAAAGTCCCTTTTGCCTGGTGGGAATGTGTAGAAAATGGGATTTAAAAAAAAAAAAAAAGAAAGAAAAAATAGAGGGAATATGGTTTTTTTTTTTTTAAAGGCTGAGAAATATTGGCCTTAAAGTTAAAAAATCCAAAGCCTTCAAAGTGGTCCCTGCAAACCATCGAGGCTTGCCCCCACCCTTTCTGCCTATGGATACTACGCCCCTCTTCCCTTCATAACCTGCACTATGAAAGACTTGGACTTTTTAGAATATACAATTCCATTACAACACCTCCATCATGAAGCCTCTCCTAACTGTCTCAAGCAATTTTAAGAGCATTGTTTCCTCCTCTCTCCACTTATCATGGTCAAAAATAATCAATTTAGTAATTTCCAGAGTATGTTGGGCGCAATATTAACTAAACTTGTCCCAAAGATTATGATATTGGTTGTAATATTAATTTAACCATTTTACCACCCCTTAAACCTACACTCTAAATAAGATGGTGGTGTTTTTAAAGAAGTAGTGAAAGTGACTTTAAATAGTTTGATTACCTAGACTTTCCATGCCAAATGTATGAACCTATGCTCACTTTAAATATTATTTCTATGAGATAAATAATGAAAATAGATATTTGATTAATAGAATATCTTGAAATATTTATAAATCATTTTCAGCCAGGTGTTTCAGACACTGGCATTTTTAAGTGAAATTAAATTTAGTACAGTTAGGTATTTTGAAAACGATCAATGAAATTTTAATGTAATATTCTAATTTAAAACTGAATATATTTTTTGTTTATGAAAATACATTTGAGATAAAATATTTTTTTTTTCCTTTTTGTCTTTTTTTACTGACCAGTAACGGGATCGCAACCCTCGGTGTTGCGCCCGCACCGCGCTCAGCCAGTGAGTGGGAACCGGTCTCCACATGGGATCCGAACCCTCGGTGGGAGCGCCATCACGCTCCCAAGCGGTACACTTCTGCAGTGCGCCACCAGGCTGGCCGAAGAGATAAAATTTTAATAAGTCTTACATCTTAAGCTCACTATTGGGATTTTAAAATGTAAGCATATATTTGCTGATATATCATCTCTGCTTGAATATCCATTGACCCTTCTCACTTCTTAATTTGTTAAATAATATCTTCTTCAGGAGATTGTTCTTATAAAGCAGTAAAAAGAGCTTTGTAAGTATTCTTGAAGATACATAAAAAGTCAACTTTACTCTGGTTAAAGTTATGATTTTTTTCACAGTGTATAATTTGTTCTTAGTAAGAGAGAAATCACTATTTATTTTGCAAACATTAATCACAAAATATGTTACTGCAACTTATTATTGCTTGAAAACCTATTTAAATATGCAAGCAGGATAAATAGAATGTAAAAATCATAGAAAAGTAACCCTGCATGTGATTATATGTTTGTGTGTAAATTTGTGAAAATCCAGGCCAAGTCAAATTTATAAACAATGCAGCTTTTAACCACTTAAATATAATAAGAATTTTGGAAACAGAAATTTCTAGTATCTATGTGAGCACATGTTTTATCATATGACTTCTGCCTTTTGAGTCTTTCTTAGATAAAACTTCTACTCTATGAACACATTTACCAATGTTCTTCAGCATACTGTGATTTTTTAAAAAAAAATTTCTGGTGCATCTGGACTTTATTTTTGTAGATGTCATGAATTTTTCAAATAAACCTTTCTTTCTTTATTTCTAAAATATAGTCAGTTACACTCAAAATACTTATGAAAACTACCCAATGAACTGATATTATACCTTTACTATGTACTAAATTTCTATGAATATTTGAATCTCATTTTAGACTTTCTATTCTGTTAGAAAAAGACAAAAAAATTTTTTTAGGAAGTTACATGATCTATAACAGAAAAGAGCTTAATTTTGTAAAGTAAAAAGTGCTCTTATTAATCAAAAAATAAATGTGCAACCCAATACAAAACTAGGCAAATGACATGAGCAGGAAATTTTTATAAAAATGATAAACATTCATTATCAATAAACATAAAACAAAATTTCTCTCTACTTGTAATTCAATAAAAACAAGTGAAACCAACAGGAAGGGAATTGTTTTTTCTTCCCTTTGGAAAGGATAAACAAGTTTAATAAAACCCAGTTTTGGCAAAGGTGTAGAAAAACAAACTTCCTTGCACTTGTTGCTGAAGAAGTGAGTTGATGCAGATTCTTTCAAAGCAATTTGATGATATCTGTCACTTAATTGGAGACTTGGTCATATATATCACAGTAATTGCAGTTTAGAAGTTTGTCTTAAGATATACCCGCACTCCAGAAAATACAAACGAACCTATGATGCCAGAAGGCAGACCACTGGTGTCCTAGGGAAGGGGGTAGTGCAATGGGGTGGCATTACAAAGGGACAACTTTTGGGGCAAAGGTACATAGTCATTATTTTGATTGTGATGATGGTTTGCAGGGTGTTAAAATGTAGAAAATTGTATACCTTATGTGAAATCCATTGCATGTCAATAAATCTCAATAAATCTGTTAATAAAGAAAGATATGTACAAATGTGGAAAAAAAATTGCCAAAGAATGATCCTTATATTATCATTTGAAATAGCAACAACCTGTAAGCAATCCCCCACATGCATTGTATCTAAAATAAAAACAAGATCAATCAGAAAATACCCACAAACTACCCTCAGTATAGAAGTAATTAAAAAAAAAAGAAAGAAAGAAAAGTATGGCAGGGGGGGAGACTGTAAGCAAATGGCAAATGGATGGAAAAATTTTAGACAACCAGACAATTTCTGTTGTTATGGAGTAACTAAATTGTTACATTAAACCATTAACCCAATGAGAAAGCCCTTTCCTTTAGCAAAGTATGCAGGAAAGAGTTGACTCCATATTTCTTTACGGGGTGGGGTGGGGTGGCGGGGGTTGGAAACAACAAGAGAGCTCAGTTCAACATATGGCTGTGGTTTCAATGTGAGCTCGACTTTAAAGCCCGTGCAGTGCTGTTGGGATCTGCCTCACAGCTGTATCACCCACTGGCCTGTACGGTCCCAGGAAGTTTTCTGCTAGTTTGTTCTCAAAGTCTTTATTTAGCTTGCTGACTAGGGATCAGATTCCAGGATGTGCAGCTCTAGCAAAGGAGCTCAGGGTTTTTATAAATAACTTTAGGGGTTTGCTTCTGTGAGCCTTCTTTTGCAATTTCTGCAGTACTTTCCCTTGTGCTGCTTTTTTTTGGTCTTTTGGCCAGAAAGCTGGGGCTTTTGTAGATTCTCTCTGGCACATACTTCCATGGCTGTGGCCACATATAGGACCAAGACAAAAATCGCAAGGAAAAATTGCAAAGATTAATTCAGCCCACACTTTAGGGACCACAGCTCCACCAATTGGACAGGAAGATTCTACTCCCTAGTGAGTTTAGATCCTGTGGGGTCCCATTGCAGGTGCTACTGCCATAGCCACAGGATTGCTTGGACCTCTGCTAGATTTCTGTCTCACCTCTTTCAGGTTTTGTGTTACTGTGACTTTAGGCTGGAAACACTGGAGAGAAAAGAAACAGTAGCCTCATTAGTGATTCCTTGATTCTTCAAACTTCCATTCTTCTCCAATCTACAGGCCACTATTTTATGTCCAGAGTACTCACATACAAACTCCATGCCTCTGGCCCAGGATTATAGTTGTGTTCAGAGGGAAAGACGTGACAGAATGTGCTTACTACAATATCTGGAACTGGATGCTTTTTAATTAACAAATTTGATAAAAGTCCTTTTCTGTTAGCATCAGTATGTGTTCCTTAGCTGTTCCTTTTAGTAAAATACCTGACTGAAGTCAACAAAAATTTACATAGCATTACATTCTTACTTTATATAAAAATATGTGCATATAAATATTGCACTTTACAATTAGCCTTATGAATATCCATTATTTTTCTCAAGTTTTCCCTTGGTTCACCTCAGAAGTGGTCCAGCGCTGGTCGTCTCTTTAAGTATGCTTGCCTGCAGTTCATTAATCATTACGTGCAGTTCATATTAATGACATTGGCAAGCTTTATTTTAAATTTAAAAATTGGTTTTGCATTTTAAAAAGCTTCAGAACAGACACTATTCCTCTAGATGCCAGATAGCCTGTCATCTTCTCTACATAATTCAATTAAATGCACCTGTACTAAATGTGAAAAATGGGCAAAAGAGTTCTAAGGGTACTGGATGAACTAGCTGGGAAATCTTTGAATATGCACATAAATGTTGGAATGTGCCTGGATAAGAGAGATGTTTTACTGATCAGGATGCACATGTCGATCTGTACTGTTCAGTAAGGGTTAGGCTGTACTTTCAGAACAAGGTCAACAAATTTGGAGACTGTGAACCATTGGCCAGGGCCCAGGGAAGATGGAGTATCTGAACAAACTGGCTTAAAATTATTTTTAATTTAAATTCACTTTAAGACCCAAATAGTCATCTTTATACCTGCATGACTAATAGAAGTTTATTCATGAATAACTCGGGCTAAGGAGATTTTGTCTTTTTTCTATTATTCTGCACAAACACAAAGCTTGACCGCTTCTGTCCACCTCCACCGCTACCTCCCTGCTCTGGGCCATTCCTGTCTGTTCCCCGGTCATTGTGGTAGCTCTTGACTGATCTCCCTGCTGCCACTCTCCACTCCCTACAGTTTAATATCCACAGCAGACAGAGTCATCCTCTGCTCAAACCCTCCAATGCGATCCCTTCTTCACCAGAGTAAAAGCTGCACCCAAAGTCATTACAATAGCTCACAGTGCTCTACACACTTTGGGCTCAAGATGTCTCTAACAATGTCTTCTACTAATATTTTTCCTATCTTTCCTGCTTCAGCCATGTCCTCTCTGTGCTTGACTGAACATGCCAGACCCACTTCTCCCTCAGGGCCTTTGTACTGGCTGTTCTCTCCGGAACTCTCTTGTCCCCTCCACCTACATAGTTCATTTCCTTACTCTCTTTAGTTCGGATCTAAAATGTCATCTTTCAGTGAAGCCTTCCCTGACCACTCTTTTGAAAATTGCAACTTTCTATTTCCTTGATGCTTACTATTTCTCTTTCCAGCTTTTTTTTTTTTTTTATAATTCCTATCATCATTTGACATACTATGTAGTTCATTTTGTTTATGTATTAACTTATTTTCTGTGTCCCCTAGTTGGTAAGCTGCACAGGGCCCAAATTAATATCTGTTTTATTCAGTATCCAGAGCCTAGAAATGTGCATAGCACTTCATAAAAATTGATAAATATTTATTGAATTGATAGGTAAATTCTTTAATAGGTGCTTGTAGGTATAAAGGCATGGTGCTTACTAAACTTAGAAACTTGAGATCATGGCACTGATTCTGATAGCTCTCCAGTATTGACAGATTTCCAGTCAAGACTATTCACCAAGCATTTTTAGATAAGAAAGTGGACTTTCTTCTGGACTTCCTTTGCAGTATAAGGGAGTTTGACTATAATTTTATGCAGTTGTTGCAAAACCACTGAGTTCCATCTCTGGAATATTTCTCATACTTATCTTCATCTTTCTAGTCTTTTGGCAATTGTCCTAGATTCTGGCATCATTACTCTTATCTTCATTATTATACTGACTTCATAACTGGCCTTCCTATCTCTATCATCCTCCCAGTCTACCATACACATTGCTTCTTAAATAGTCTTTATAAAGGATGGCTCTGATTTTTTTCAGCTCCCTGCTGATGTGTTATATCATAGCATTCAGGGCTCTTCATTATCTATCGTTTTCCCCTTAACTGCTAGAAATGATTTCCCACTAACTATATTTTCTTCTATGCAATATGAATCTTTTTACTCCCTAACCCTACCTGATATTTTCCATCTTCCAAGCTTGCGTTCAAAGCTATTTCACTATTTCTCAGTTTCTAATCCCACACAAGTAGTTCTTAATCATAAATGTGTATATAAAATTGAAATCTGTATTAATTTCATTCTGTGGGGGGCATTACATCAACAGCTGCCTTTATGTCGCCTGTGAATTGTCTAGCAGGAATGTTCTCATATATACGCTCATTCCATTCAAGCTGTCCACTGTGATTGTCTTCCATCTTCCAGGCTGCAGGGCATTTTTAGGTAGCTTCATCCTCATGTCATGAAAAGGTGGGGGAATGAGGGATGGGGATGCCCCATTCTCAGAGGGGAGACCTCCTCCTTCACCAGAATTTGGTATTAGTATTTAGTTGGTGCTAATCTAAACTAGCTCAAGGTTTCCTTCCAGCAAGGATTATAGAAAAACCTGCCCTGGTCACACACAGATAAATGCTTCAAAAGATGATAAACTTTGTGGCCTTCCTTGTTCAGAGTTGGGAGTGATAAGCATGCCATTGATAAAATTGTTGCAGAGCTCAAAGGATAAACAGGAAATTACTATCAAATAGAAGTCCTATTGCAAAGATATTTTTTAAATGACAGGATAGATTAATTGACTCCACCTAAGGGATTGTGAAAGGCTTTCTGAAGGGTTTTGTATTCTTCTTTTTTTCCTTATTTCTCTGTCTCTGCCTCTCTTTCTATCTTGCATTCTGTCTTTGTATGTATGTGTCTCAGGAGATGTGCAGAGAGCAGACTATAAAATGAATAGTGATGAAGTTAAAACTAAGGTTGTGATTTTATTAGAGGCATGGAATGAGAATTAAATTTATCATTGTTATAAAAATGATTGGGAATTTGGAAAAAAATTTGAAATCAGTCATTTACAGGATGACATAAGCTATATCAGGCTCATATGGTCAAATCCATATGGCCTAATTATTGGTCATGCTGTAAGGGGCAGGAATATCCTATAATGACCTGGATGGTTAATAAGAAGAATGACACAGAGTTATTTAAAATGGTGATTGAAATAAGAAAAAAAAAGAAAGTGAGGTAAAGTATGGTATATGAAAAAAATCTCCAGATTTAATTTTCCACTGGGTCTCTCTGGAAAGTTTCTCATACGTATCATTGTCTCTCCAGCCTCATGGCAATTGCCCCAGATTCTGGCCTTATTTCTCTTACTTTCATTATTACAGTAACTTCATAAATGTCCTTCCTGTCTGTCTCATCCCCCCAGTCTACCTTATACACCATTTTTAAGTAATCTTCATAAAGGTCGGTTACAGATTTTTCTCCCTGCTGATGTGTTATTTCATAGCATTCAGGGTTTTCTCCCTATATAAAAGGAACTAAGTTTCCTAGGCTGCTGCCCAGCTAAAGGGCTGTTGTCAATGTGAAATGAGATAATACTTGTGAAAGCATTTGGAAAAACTCATACATTTTCTATAGATTAAGTTATTAGAAGCATCTTTTTAAAAGGCAGGGCACTAGTTGTATCCCAAGGTATTATAAAATAAAGAGCTTATTCTTAAAATGAAATTGAAAACCAGTTTTTATTTTGTTAAAATGATTTCTAAGCTTAGAAAAATTTAGTGAAAATCCTTGAAAGGCTAAAATGTAGGGCTGCTCCTTGACTCAGGTCTCCTGAATGGCTCTAATACTCTGTGCCCCAGATCAATTGCCTGTATTTAAGTAGATGGTAGAAGTTCAGCATGATTGTAAAGCTTCATAATCCAGCCCCAGGCACTATTAAGGAATGATGCAAAATTAGCTTCTTCCAATGTATTACGCATTCCTGGCAAGGCTTTTGTGTCATTTCTAATTTTGAACATGTTGTTCTCTTGGTTTCTTTATTTACCTACTTATCTATTTTATTGGGATAATAAAATAGAACTGAAGAAGCAGCTTTGTTTATTTTTAAATCCTTTCTTTTATTTTTTTATTTTATCAATTTTAATTCCTCTACTATTTCTTTCTTCCTACTTTGTTTTTTCTTTTCTTTTTTTTTTAATTCTTAAATTTGGGTATTTTCTTTACCTTTGATATTTCTTTTCTAATGCTGTAGACATTGTGTGAAAGTATATTTTGCATTATTTTTAGAGTCCTGATAAAATATTTTCTTCTTTTCATTGTTTTCTAGATAATGTGTAATTTCTATTTATTTATTTTTTGATACAGGTGTATTTAGGATTATGTTTCTTAATTTTCAAAGTATCTAGGTGTTTGTGGTTAACACTTATCTTTTATTGCTAAATTTTTGGAGTATGATTGGGAACCGTGGCTTTACTTTTTAAAATTTTAGTAGTTCTTTGGCTAAATACATAATTGTTTTTAATTGGGTAAATTTTTATGGCACACCTAAAATGTATACTTTTTATTTGACAGATTTATTAAATAGATTTTTTATCTATTCAATTCTGTATGTCCTTACTTACTTTTTACCCAATCTGTCAGATTTTGGAATAGTATGTTCCAACTGATATGTGTATATATATCATTTTCTAATTGCATTGTAATAGTTTTTGAATTAATATGTTGGGAAGATGTGAGGATGCTATTTATTTGTTTCAATGTTAATGTATGCCTTTTAAATTAAGCATTTTACAATTATATAATTTCCCTTTTTACTATGTTTTGTGTTTTTATCTATTTTTGTTTTTTCAGTTGAGTATTTTCTTTCCTCCACTGGCTACATTTTAGTTCAGTGAATTTATATATTAGTTCTCTTAGTTCTGCCTGCAAAATCTTTTCCTTCTTGAGTTCCACCACTGTTTCCTGATATCCCAGCCCTATAAACAAGGGCTCAACAATGACCATTTTCTCCTTTAATTCATCTCCAGAATATTTTAATTCAAGATAATGTTTTCTTTCTTAGGAGGTATTTTTTATGTGTAATTGAACAAATGCTCTCGCTATTCTTTTTTGTTTAAGCTGTCAACTGTCTCTTCATATAGATATATTCCACTTGGAGTGCCCTTTTATGATTTTGTCTGTCTGCTCACTTCCCTAATGTGGATTTCTTCATTGGGGGTCATGTTCAGCTGCTGAGACAATTTATGCAGGAGGGATTTTGTAAGCAAAGGCAGGATCAGCATCTTTCCCTGTGGACCAGCTGCTATAGACCTGAAAATTGTCATTCCCTGTCAGAGTATCAGACACAAAAGCTGTCACCCTTTAGCTCTCAAGATTTAGGCAGAATCTGCTGACATTTTCAGCTCTCTGCAGCTCTCCTGTAGCCAAATCATTCTAAGGATACTCAGGGGATTTAGCTGCTTTTCCACTCAGGGCAAGATTGCAAATTATAATTAGTTTTGCAAAGGACAAAAAAATCCAGGCCAAATTCCAGTTTTTGTTTTCCTCATCAAACCTGCACATGAGCATTGGGATGACACCTGTACAAAGGGACACCTAGTTTCTTATACAAAGAGCACTTGCTGCTTACCAAGCTGTCTGCCCAGAGTAGAGACTTTATTTGGAATCATCCATCCATAGCAGGAATCTTTTCTTGGTTTCCCAAAATCAGTGTATAGGCAAGTAGAGGCCCTGCTTCTGGGGTCCACAAATTCCCTTGTACAAAATGTGCCCTCCCTCTCTCACTCCATTGTTCACTAGTCCTTACCTCAAAATTCTTAATTGCAAGTCTCCTGGCTCATTTCAGACCCTGGGACTGGTAGAAAAGGGATGGAAATCCTTTACTAGGTCTCGCCATCTTGGATCTCTGCAAGGTAGGAAGTCTCACTTGACTGGTCCCCACCTCCTCCTTTAGACTCCTGAGGGAGTTAAGCTTAGAAAAACTAACTGATTACTGCATTGAAGTTGGATGGGTATGGGCAACACAGAATCATTCTGGAAGCCCTTTTTCCAGAATTCCATGGATTCTCTCTGGACTTTAAGTACTCGAAGGCTGTTTGTTGAAGTATCAGATATGGCCAAGTGTAAACTAAATAGCATGCATTGCCTAAGCCAGCCCCACCTGGAACATTTCTTCTACTTGCTCTGCTGGTCCAGCCACTCTGAACACCTGTTAGTGCTTCAAATGTTCTGTGCTTCTTCAAGACCCAAGGATCTTCACACATAGACTCTGTTCCTTGCTAATTCATACTCAGACTGCAAACCTCAGACCCAGAGACTCCTCCAGGAAGGGTTTCCTGAAGACCTTAGCCAGACGAGGTTTTATGGACCAGGCCATAATCTTCATTGCAACTATTGTAGCATCAGGCATGAGCATCTCCTGCACTAGACTGCAAGTTCCATGGGGAGGAGAGAACATGTCTGTTCTATATTCTCCTTGTATCTACAGTAATTAGAACAGTAGGAACCAATGGTATTTGTTGTGTTAATAACACCAGGAGAGAACCCAGGTACTGCATGGAAGTTTTCCTGAGAAATCACAAATTTTAATATGTATTTAAGGATATAATTTGATAAGTTGTTAAGTAGAAAAATCTTTGCTAAGTTTTCTCACATTAAGGAATGGCATCCCCCAACATTTCGCTGTGAAAATTTTCAAACAAACAGCAAAGTTAAAATCATTTTGTAGAGATTGTCCACATGTCTATCATGTAGATTTTACCATCAACATTTTGCTACATTTGCTTTATCACAAATCTGTTCATCTATCCATTCCTATTTCCATCCTTAAATTCGTGATATTTTATAAATCATAAAAGGCAGAACTTAAGTACATTTCTACTTAAATACTTCCTGCATGAACATCATTAATCATAGTTTAATACTTTTTACAGGCATTTTTTCACTCTTTTAAAGTTAAAGTTTTCAGACAATGAAATGTAGACAAATCTTAATTGTAAATTCACTGAGTTTTTGGTGAATGTGTACATGGGTAACCCAAATCTATATCAACATGAATACATTATCATTACCTCAGAGAGTCCCTGAGTATCCCTTAGGTAGGGTAGTTGTAAAAATAGTGTAATAATATGCAACATTTTTTACAAAGCTTTTGTGATGTTTATATGAGAGATGATGCATAATATAAAGAGTAATACAACTAAGCAACATTATTGTTGTGCAATATAATTTAATTTAACACAATTTTTAAAAATGGGTTCCTTTATAACCTGTAATATGCTCATTTTTACTGACTTCCTGCTCCATAATCATCCGAATTCTTATTATTTGTTAAAAATATTTTAACATTTATATGTACATTTTTGTGGGATACAGTGTGTTGTTTCAATATACACATATATTGTACATTGATTCACTTAGAATAGACAGCATAGCTTTGCACCTATTAATCTACCACTTCCTTGCCATAAATTTCTTGGAATCTACTTCCTTTTTCCCTTATCTTTGAGCTCCTTAGATTTAGGTGATTTATATATTAAAAGATGATAAAACAAAATTAATCTATGCTTAGAGCAATGGCAGGAGGAGAAAAATAAGGATAATTTTAAGCTTTTTAAAAATATAAGCACTAAAACATATGTTTTCTACTCTACCCTGGAGCCTTCTTAGAAGTAGGTAAGACTAAAAGTCTGCTATATACATACATAGGTATACATATATGTATGTATTTTGAGTGGGTCTTTCATGAGACCTTAAAATTATACCACATAAGTAGCTCTACATATAATACTGTCAAATGTTCCCAAAACTAAGTGTTTTGGATCACAAAAGAGTTTAAGTTTTCAATGACTTAACAATGCTGGTGCAGTAAAAAATGAGTGGCTGTATAGCAAGGTGTCTCAGAGATGACTTTTCAGCCAGGCAGCTTATGTTCCCATCTCTATCACCTACTAGATATACAACAGTGGGCAAGTTACCACCTTTCTGTGCCTTAGTTTCCTCTTCTGAAAAATAGAGGTAATATTTCCTACCTCATTTGGACTGTTGTATAGATTTAATGTGTTTGTGCATGTAAGTTTTTAGAATATCATTTGGTATATAGAAAATCCTCAATAAAATGAGCTCTCATTATTAGAGATAAGCAGGCATAGGTTCAAATATCATTTATATCCCATGTGATTTTAAACAAATTACTTATTCCCTCTGAGTTTCAGTTACTGTATCAGTGAAATTTGATTAATAAAATGGGAAATAATAATATTCAGGGTGTAATGCCTGACATATAGTAAGTGCCAATGATTGTTCATATTGCATTTTTGTTTCTGGGTCTTGATGATTAAAAATGCAGATTACATTCATTTCTTGGACCAGAAAAAAATACAAAAGATACTTATATTTCAAATAAAAGGAAAATATTTACTAAAAAATTAGATACTCCAAGACAGTGATGTCCACAGTGATTGTTTCACTAGCTGCCAGAGACTAGAATTTCTGGAACTTCTGTCCCAGGGAAACTGGAAACACTAGCCAAAGAGAATCAAGTCAACGGATCTTTGGGTCACATTACTGTTGCCTTGCCCCCAACAGATTTGTCACCCCACTCCCCTGGGTGACAGAGCCACGAAGGATTACTCAAAGCCCATCTCTTCTGAGCAGTGAGAGGCCCTGAAGTGGTTAACTTCCTGAGAACCCTCAAGGAAGAGGCATTCCTTCCTTGGGAAATTAACCCCAAATTAGGGTTTTCTTCCTGCATTTATTCTTTAGCCCAGGAAGTTACAGCAAGAGACATAGGTGGGGTTAAAGTTTAACAATAGAAGCTGGTAACATTTAGTAAAAACAAGTCAGATGACATTCCATTAAGGCAATTAAGTGGTCCTACCAACAAAAGCTTGATCTTAGCAAACATTCCCTTCTTACAGCAATTTCTCATTATCTTTACATATCAATCAGTAACTCGTCTGTCTTTGAACCAGCAGCCTTGCTGTGTTAGAATTCTTTATCTTACACCAGAGACTTTATAGTCTGAGGAACATTTCCTGTCCTCTGCAAGGTCAATATTTGAAACTGTGAGGCTTTGGAAAACCAGGCCCTGTGAGGTACATTTGCTTTATGAATCCTCTACACATTACATTCTGCTGCATTAGCATCAATTTCACTGTATCTTTGCAGAAAAATGTCAGGGATTAGATGCATTATTAAAATTTCAATATTCCAATTATTATTATTATTAGTAGTAGTAGTAGTAGTAGTATTGTTTGTGGAGGTCTTGAGAGTACTTTTTACTTTTGAAAGGAAAAAAAAATGTAAGAGTACTTTCTTTTCACATAGTGAATTGTTTTTTAATTCATCTTACATTGCTGCTATGTTTTTAAAAGTATATAACTCTGCATGATCCTTTTTAAAATTTCTATCTTTTCTACCTTTTCTAAATCATATAAATTCTTTTCAATATTGTTCCATATGTATTTAATTTCATTTGCCAGTTTTGACAAAATTCTATAAAATTACAGTATTATACTTTTGTGACTAGTGTCTATTAAGCATGGGTTTTAAAACCAAGATTTAGAAAAAAGAAAATGAATAGCATTTTTTAATGTTTTCTGTATGCATTTGCACTGTGAAATTACTTGTAACAGATTCATACAACTAATTAGCAGATCTTTATTTTGCTAGGTTTCTGGCCAAGCCAATGTGACAGGATATGGGAAACCATACCAATTAACAGGTCTGAGCAAGCTCCTCATTTTGTCTAACATTTAATAAGCAATAAAACAGGAACTTGAAAGTTATGAAACTCAGTGATGGAAAAGAGAGAGACAGGAGCTCTGTTGCTTGTCTGGAATAAAGAAGGAACTCAATTAAGCTAACAAGGTGGAAGCTGTAAAAAATATTTTTTTCTTTTCAGCGTTGAGCTGAATTTTAGTTTAGCAAGCAACTTCAAGAGGTCATCTCGTCCTTTCTTCCTTACCACTCTACATTAAAACACAGCTGTATGGTACACTGCCTGCTTTCTTTCTGAGAAATGGTTATTGGGGATACTGATGGTAGAATATGAGATTTCTATTTAAAGTTCTAATGAAGACGTTGTAGTTCAAGATCTAGTTTTGAACTTTTGCAAATTTTTAGTAGTCATCTGTTACCTACAAGGGCTGATAGTGTCTCTTGCTGCTTTCTTCCTGGTATATCTATGCATATCTGATTCTAATGCTCTTCCAAGCAGCACATGAAACCTGAAATTAATTTACACCATCTTTGTGTTCTCCAGGCTCTTCCTTATGAATGGACCCTTTCCACTTTGCTTTGTCATTCAATAAAAAGGTTTTATGTTTCAGAATGTCAGTAATTTTTTAAAAATTCAAGTCCTATACTTCGTGAATATTAATATTAAGTTTTATAAAATAGTTTTAACTTACATGTTGTCTAAATCTTGATTTATTTGCAACTGGTATACTTTAAAAAAACTTATCATAGACGATGTGAACTGATGATAAATAAAGTAGAAGTTGATTATGCACATTAAAAATTATTTTCTATCAAATGGAGGTGCATAACATTTTTATTGTAAGATTTAGTGAATCTTAAGTATAAATCAATTTACTTTAAAATTAAGGTTTGTTATTAATATTGATATCTCGCAACTTAATTCATTTATAATCTCTATTTTTTCAAGTTACTGAAGTGACATTAAAGGCACTAAATAAAGCCAAGATTAATCAATGTGGGACTTTTTAACTGATTCAAAATTCATTTATTCATTCAAACATTTGTTATGCACTATCCATTTTTATATGACTTAATTGAAAAATATAAATTTACTGAGCACAGACTCTAAGTTAGGCATTTTATTAAGACTTTGGTACAGACATTAGCAAACAGATGTGACTACTTCACTTTTTGTGCTAAGAAAGGCACATAACAAAATAATTAGAAGTGGGGACTTTGAGCTCTGAGTTTAAGGTAATATTTGGCTTTCTACTGAGATGGTTTGTGTTGATCTTATTTTTGAAAGGCCACTTATAATTTGTGAAATATGTTTTGTATACAGATTGTATAATGTTCAAAAGAAAAAGCATATTATAATTAGCAATATTATTAGCAAGTACAACAGAAGACTATGAATGCCCACTTTATACAGCACAAAAAATTAACAGTTGACATATTTTGATTGTAGACAGTGTCTTTAGGTAAATTTTATATACCACAGAGTGTTCTTGTAGGCTTCTTATTACAAAGCATTTATCAGTTAAGGGACATGAAAATCAACTACATTGTATATTGATAAATTAAAATAAAATTTAAGAAAAGCAATTATGCTTTTTATTGATTTTCCAGGTGCAAAACTGATTGCAAATTCATCAACATTAATATGAGAGAAACTAGCTTGTTGAAAATCAAAGCTGTATTACATTTTGAAGACAGGAAATTCCCTTTACAGTGAATTGGGAATATTCACAGAGGAAAGGCCTCCCAATTAAACATTATTCTTTAGTAAAGAATATGTCTTTGTTTACTTTCATATGTTTATGGTAATCACTAAAACTGCAAGAAATTATCTATTCAGGACAGTGGTAGGAGTTTGCAATCAAAAGATTAGAATTGCGGCTACATCTTCCAGTACTGAAAAAAAAAAAAAAGAAAAAAAAAACTACCTATCTGGTGTTACATAAATTAAGCTTCTTTTGTTTATGTTTCTGTTATTCTGTTTTCCACTTTAGATTCTATTATGTACTGACCTCTGTTTATTCACATGTTCTCTTAAATTAAAATAAGTTCTTTGTACATAGGAGGCATTAATAATGTAAGGAGAGCGAAAAGAAAGAGGCAGGGAAAAAGGAAAGAAAAAAAGGAGTCCTAAGGTCTTTTCTTTTTTCCTTTTTTCTTTTTCTTTTCTCTTTTATTTTGTGATATAGTATCATGTAAAATGAAAACAAAGGCACAATAACCTCACAATAATCTAAAGGGCTATGCAGATCCTGGTGAGGAGGTGGCCAGTCCACAGTGGACAGAATCACTAATGCTAAGTGGGGCAGCAGGAAGAAATCCCTGGAGCTACAAAGAAATTTTTTTATTAGCATGTTCATCATACAGCAAACTTGGTATTTAGTAGCCAATTTAATAATAACAATGCTACAAGGTTGCCCAAAGAAGCTGATTTATCAGTGGGAGAGCCATCTGTGTAACCAGCCAGTTTCATCCCCACCACTGACTAAGCATGAACTTCTGCATAATATGTGATTAATATATTTTTGGCTGGGGGGAATAATTAGTTTTCATGAATGTAGAAGACTAATCTGGCTATACTAGAATTTTGCACTTTTATCAGTACATTCAATTATTGCAGGAGGTAGTCAAAAATTATGCTCTGCCTCAGATCTCTGATGTAGAGTTAGCCTTTCATCTTAATTGAGATGAAAGACAATACAAATTTTCACTACTAGGGACAGTTTATGTTATATAAAACACTACCGAAATATATTCTCATTGTTTATACACAGTTTTGCACTGAATTATTAAATAATACCTCTTAAAAACCCAAGTATCTGAACAATAGCTTCAAATCTTTTGAATAATAAATAGAGATAAGAATATTTGGGGAAATGTTTTTGAACAATGCATACTTACTATCAACTATGACAGACCATTTGGATTGGATTCCCATATATTTTGCAAAAGTTATTAATGATGAAGGAATAGTAATTACAAAGATAAACAAACTATTTTAAAGTAAAAATTCTGAAAACATGCAATTTAGTTATTTACTTCACCTCAATAATTGGATAACACTTATTTTGAAGTTCTTTTAGTTCAAGGTTAAGTTACATGTCCTGGGTTTGACATTTAAGTTATTAGTAATTATAGCTACAGAGGTGCTGGAAGTTTTACTGAGAATGGGTAAGGTCTAGCACACACACACAAGGATGAGTAGCTTACAAAGAGGCATTTTAAAAGGTTAAATAACATTAGTGAAACATTGCAGAGATGAAAAGGAAGGCAGAAAGTTAAGAGTTTATGTTCTAAGATGATTGTGCTGAGCTTGCAAGACCTTTCAGTAAAGTAAGCAAATATTTTCCAATTGCAGTTAATTTGAAGAGTTTAAAATTTAAACAAAGCTAGAATTGAAGACATACCTCTGTCAAGTCCTATTAACAGATTTTAGGGTGGGGTTTGATATAAAGTACTGGGTGATCATTTTCATATAGTACATATGCACAGTAGCAGTACAGAATAATAATAATCATAAAACAGAATATTATATTGCATTTTACCTTACGGATATAAATTTCATGTATAAAATTATATTAATTGAAAAATGCAAAATATTATTATTCATTAAAGAGCTCAAAAAATTAACTGGATAAACTTCTAGGGTTGAAAAAATACTCTGTTGAGTATGGGACAAAATCTGACTTACAACCTTTATTTTGATAATGATAATAATGTTCTAAATTAAAATGCTATTTTTTTCATTAAATAAAATGATGTAATAATGTTCATGGCATGCTGTGACTAAATATTATATTTTATGAAAAATCACCACCAAACCAACCTTATGCAGATGAACTAGTTTGCTAGAGCTATTCTAACAAAGCATCACAAATTGGGTGAGTTGAGTAACAGAAATTTATTGTCTCATTTCCTGAGGCTAGAAGTCTGAGATCAAGGTGTCCACAGGGTTGGTTCCTTCTGAGGACTATGAGAGAGAGAGAGAGAGAATCTAGTCCATGCTTCTCCCACTAGCTTCTGATGGTTTGCTGGCAGTCCTGGCATTCCTTGGCTTACAGGAACAATACTCTGATCTCTGCCATCATGTTCACGTGGCGTTCTCCCTGTGTGTATATCTGTCTCCATATTTCCCCTTTTTATAAGGACATCAGTCATATTAGATCAGAGCTACTCTAATGAACTAATTTCAACTTGATTAAGTCTGGAAAGACTCTATCTCCAAATAAGGTCACATTTTGAGGTACTGGGGTTTAGGACTACAACATACGAATCTTAAGGTAGGGGGCACCACTGCAATTTCAACTTGTAACAGCAGAATACCAATTTAAGGACAGTTACGATGCTATGAAATATAATAATAAAAAAATTATTTAAAATATATAGCAGATTCTATTTTATTAAGTGCAAAAAATAATGGGCTGGCAAGCATAGAAATTCTAAAAATGCTATTTTTTTGCTATTTTTATTTCTGAAGATGATTACTATTTCATTCATTTAAAAATATTTTTGGGGCCGGCCCGGTGGCGCACTGGATAGTGCGCTGCTTGGGAAGCGCGGTGGCGCTCCCGCCCGAGGGTTCGGATCCCACATACAGACCGGTTCCTGCTCACTGGCTGAGCGAGGCGCGGGGGCAACACCGAGGTTTGCAATCCCGTTGCCGGTCCCTGGTCCGGTACGGGGGCAACACTGAGGGTTGCGATCCGTTGCCGGACACGGAAAAAAGACAAAAGACAAAAAAAAAATAAAAAATAAAAAAAATAAAAATATTTTTGAGGGGCCGGCCCGGTGGCGCACTGCTACAGTACGCCGCTTGGGAGCACAGCGGCGCTCCTGCCGAGGGTTCGGATCCCACATACAGACCGGCAGCCCACTGGCCGGGGCGGGGGGGGGCGGCA
>NW_007728772.1:76721-89270 GCF_000696425.1 Galeopterus variegatus | reverse complement strand
ATATTTTTGAGCAAAGTTACAGTTAGACAGGAATAATAAGTTCTGGTGCCCTAGGGTGACAATAGCTAATAACATTGTATTGCATATTTAAGATAGCCAGAAAAGAGGATGTTGGATGTTATAACCATAAAGAAATGATAAAGGTTTAGATAATAGATGTGCTAACTATTTTGATTAGATCATTATACAATATATGCATGTATTAAAACAACAAACTGTACCCCATAAAACATAGATGAAACAAATAAATTAAAATTTAAAAATAAATTAAAATATTTTTGAGTATTTACTTTATGTCATGGCCTCTTGGGTACTCATATCTCTAAGGGACAGATGCAAAAATGCTTTTATCCTATGTAACTTAGGGTATGGCAAAAATTTTGTTCTAATTTTGAAACTTTGAAGTTTGCTTCAAATTGAAAAATATGTACTAATTTTAATGGCTTTAAACTACTGATGCAGGAGATCAGTAATCCATACTACTTATAATAGTCACAAAAGGCTTCAATACTCATGCTCTTCAAATGAATTTTATTTAGTAGTATACCAAATAGCAAAGAATTTACTCTAATAATTTGGCTAAGCTTCTTCTGCCTTCACATTTGTATGTCACATGTTTTTGCTTTATAAATCTAATAATTTGGCTAAGCTTCTTCTGCCTTCACATTTGTATGTCACATGTTTTTGCTTTATAAATTTAAATTAGGAACAGTAATATAACTTTCTAGTTTATATTTGAAACCATAGCATGATAATGTTTTGTTGAAACATACTATCTGAACAGATACTCAGGCATTTACTCTTCAACCTGAAAAACAAATACGGAATGTGTTTTTAATTCCCTAGTGAAGTCTTTATAATATTTCCATTCCTGCCTTTATGGAGCCTTCAAAGATGTATTTCACCTCCCAGGCAATGATGGAACTCTTAATATTTCCTTCTATTGCTAAAGCTAAGGCGAGATGAGGTGCAGTAAGCTGGGCTGCCTGGGGAAATAGCATCATAAAACATGGAGGCTCAACTCATGTTCTGGTCTGTGGTATTTTGAAAGACTCTATTATTATAGCACAACATAGTTGTACTTAACACAATATTGAAATTCATAGACACAAAGGCAAGAATATAGGAAACAATCAACCGGGGGATAGGGCTGCTTTTCACTTTGTGTCTCAGCCTTACCCATACTTAAATATCATCTTTTTTTTTCTTAATCTTCACACACATGTTTTGAATGACAGAACAATTAGAAAGAAACCAGATTGCAGTATCTATATCTGTCACTATAACTACACCCTGGCAGACATAAATTCCCTGTTGATTTTGCTACAGTGTATTATCTAGGAAGCAAGCTAAATCCTAACCCAGTTTTTTTCAGTGTAGCAGTGCATTGAAAAAAATGTCTTCTTCATCCACCTTTAAAAGTTGCATTTTTCCCTGTTGTATGATAGATTGTTAATGGATAAAGTCTACACAGTTTGTTACATAAAATTTCTATAAAAAAACAATGTGGGATGTCTGACACAGGCAACTATATTCTGCACAGTGGACTGTGTGAAATTGACTAGGAGTATCCAGATAATTGCAGAGGAAATGAAGACCAGTTCTACAGGATCATGAAAATACCAGTGCTTTCCCTGGATCACTAGCCTCGGTACAATTTCCAAATGCAGTTGCTCCATTGGTGGTTGTTGCTTCAATGATGCCAAAATATATTTTTATCAGCTTACATAATATTCTAACAGTCGTGCATACTGAGTTAAGTAAAATATTTTTTGTGCAAATATGAATAACTCTTAATCCATTAGAAAAAAAATTAAAGTCAGCATTCTTGTATGAACTCCATTAGTAGGTATAAATTCAGAAACTTACAGGTTCAGGAATAACATAAGATAACATTTTCTGTGCCTTAATTAGCTGATTTGAATTTTTCATGGGTTTTAAAGAAAAAAGTTATCTTCCTCATTTACTACCAACATGTTCCTTTGTCACTTATCATAATATAAATTATGACTAATTTGCTTTTATTATTGCCAAGCTAAAGGTGAGCACTTTTAGACATAGCACAGAGCTATGGGTATGTAGACTGTTCATCAGACATCAGTGTACACAGTGAACATTTTTGACCCTGCCAGTTGGCTGCCTACAGCTAAAAAGATTTTCTCAGTCATGCAATTAAGAAGGTAGCAACTGTTCATAATTATGCATATCCAATGAACCACCAACCCCTTTATTCTTTAGTTGAAAATATTTGTTGTCTTAATGTTTATTGCTTTGAATTGAATGAGTTCTTATGTTATAGCCTTGAAAAATATTTCCTACCCCTTTCCACAAAATGGCAAATAGAATTTCCTGGCACTTTATTGTGCTGCAGAGGTCTCAACCATCAGCTGCAGCAAGAACATTAGTGTTCAGTTAATTGGTACAGATGGCCACAGCTCTGATTCTACCATTTCATTCAGCTGAGATCTGGAGACTGGAGCAGGAATGCAGATGTTAGATGAGGGGCTTTGTTGGTATTTGTAGATATGGCTTTCAAATACCATTCTCTCTCTTTCTGTCATAGATCTTTCATGAATTTAAATTTTAAAATTTGTATGCTTAGAGAGATAGATGTAGTTCATATTCAGCAATGTTTTAAACATTGCATTGATTTCTATATCACTGTGTTTTTGTTTGAGAATATTCTAGATAAAATAAAAATACATCAAGCACTTACAACTTGAAAAACACTGTTAGAAGCAGTTAAAGAACTGTGTTATAAAAGAGTTGGTCTAATTATAAGAATTATAGAGTAATTTGGAAATTAAGGGTACATATTTTAAAAATAGTGAAATATTACAAAAATTACTTAACATTTGAAGAACTTAATGAAAAAAAAGGAGACAAACTTGATATACGTCAGAATGTCACCCAAAGAAGAGAAATAACATTTTAACCTAGAGTGAAATATGATGATACAATAAAACAAAAGATTTTGAGAGAAGAATGGAAAGCAGAGGGTGGGCTTTTCAGGAGCATGAATAGGTTGGCAAACCGCTAGATTTGTATGGGTGATGAGGATCAGAACTTGTCAGGAGCTGGTAGTTAAAGCTGGTAGTTAGAGGGTGGGCTTTTCAGGAGCATGAATAGGTTGGCAAACCACTAGATTTGTATGGGTGATGAGGATCAGAACTTGTCAGGAGCTGGTAGTTAAAGCTGGTAGTTAATGGCATAGAACACAACTGGGAAATTTGGTTAGTGCTAGTTTTAGAAGCTTTGAATTCTGTCTTGGGAATTTAAACTTTTCCCTTAAGTCATTAGTGATAATATAGAGGAAATTACAACTGAGAGAGAGAGAGAGAGAGAGAGAGAGAGAGAGAGAGAGAGAGAGAGAGGGAGAGAGGGGCTCCAAGGGAGACAGGGGCTCCAAAGAGAGAGACTATAAAAATTATACATAGCTGTATTTCTTTTCTTTGAGGATATTATTTGTTTGGCTCAATCATCTATACAAGAGGTTGGCAAATTTTTTCTGTAAAGGGCCAGACAGTAAATATTTTAGACTTTGCCGACAATATTGTCTCTGTCACAATTATCCAATCTGCCATTATAGCATGAAATCAGCAAATACAATATTGGAAAAATTGTAAAGCAGGAAATACAAAATGAATGGGTCTAGATATATTCAATAAAATTTTTATTTAGGGACACTAAAATTTGAATTTCATAGAATTTTCATGTGTCACACAACATTTTCTTCTTTTTATTATTTTAACATTTAAACATTTTAAAACCATTTTTAACTCATGGGCTATATAAAAATGGGGTGCGCTATAGTTTGCCCACCCCAATTTATTTTTTATTTTTTTTAATTTAATTTAATTTTTTTTCCTTTTTTTGTCTTTTTTCGTGTCCAGCAACGGATCGCAACCCTCAGTGTCGCGCCCGTACCGGACCGGGACCGGCAACGGGATCGCAACCCTCGGCACTGCACCCGCACCTCGCTCAGCCAGTGAGCGGGAACTGGTCTGTATGTGGGATCCGAACCCTCGGCGGGAGTGCCACCGCACTCCCAAGCGGCGCACTGTAGCAGTGCGCCACAGGGCTGATTAAAATAGTAAAATTTGAATAGTAAAATGCCTCTCTTCCATTACATTTTCTATGATAACTACTCTTCTTTAAGAAACTACATTGTTTCTTATTTTGTAAGAAATATTAAGAAAGCATCTTAGAAAATTTCATTTTCAATTTTATAAAAATGATTTTTGCATAATCTTGATATAATTATTATTTTATTAAACTTCTGTTTCCTATGCTGCATATAGCCTCTGTGTAAACATACTTGCAATGGGTATGTATTTCACTAAGGAAAAAATCATTTGGAGTAGCCATTTATAAATGGGAAATATCACATTTAACCCCTTCTTAGAACATAGGTTTGGTTTATATAAGTACTGGCATACATCATTCCAACAGAATAATCATAATGCTATGAAATAACGAACGATAAAAAAGTCAAACAAACAAAAAAACCTCATCCTCATGCCACTAATATTTATGATGTAGTTATAACTAGGGAGTCATTTTTTGTTTTCTGACATGGTTCAATACAGAAAACATGAAATGACTAAGTGAGAAAAACAAATGGCTCGTGTATCAACTGACCCAGTCATTCATGCAAAACACTCAGCTTCTACTAATCTCATGGGATTATGCTGCCATTGCCTTGAAAGCTCTTTTTATCCAGAGTCACTTCCTCTGGCTTTCTAATTTCAGTCCAGGTAGTTGACACATCTTAACCAAACTATTTCTATTGGGGCTCTTCTACTTGCTAGCTGTCTGAAATTGGATGAGTTGCTTAAAACCATGTTTCCTTTTCTTCATGTGTAAATTGGATATGACATTGGTGACCACTAAATTATCATATTAAAAATTAAATGAGATAATACCTACAAAATGCTAGGCATGGTGACTGGTTCTTGTCAGGCATCTGATAACAAACTGTTCCCTATTATTTTTATTTTATTGATGCCAGCACAAGCCCACATTGTGTCATGCCCCAGTCAACCATTCCAAGTGCTTCTGCCATGTTTCTGCTCTGCACTGGAAATAAGTCTAAGCCTAAATGTTTCAGAAAAGTGCTGTTTGTATTAAGGGATAGCACAAGTGTAGAGACATTCTGCATCTTTCATTCTACATGTAGTCATTAACATGTTGCTATGACAACATCTAAAAATTCAAATGAAAATCATAAAGTCAAGAAAGCCTAAGACACAATGAGTGCAGGACCTAGGTGTACAGACCTCAGTCATAGAGCTGTTGCTTACTGTGTTACTCAATTTTCCTGTTTTTGAAATGGCAGTGTTGACAATAATTCCCACGTCTGAGACAATTTTTCCATTAAGGAGAAATTAAAGTGATAATCTGTGAAGTTTTTAAGTCTGTTCATTGCTTAGTAGCTGAAGACTAGCTTTAAACCTGTCCATTTGACCAGCTACTTCCTCTCCAGACCATGTGAGTTTACCTGTCCCTTCATGAGTTTGATTAAAAAAAAAAAAAGTAACTATATAAGATACTTCTTACTTCTCACTTAAACAAGGAAATATGTGTGACTATTAAATTGTCACAGAATTATTCATATGTGCTCATGCATGCACAGGATAGATTTAAAACCTTCTTGTTGCCAAGCCAACTGTCTGGGTATGCAGGCTGTTTATAGCCATTGTCTGGGTATGTCTGATACCCACACCTAGAGATTGTGGCTCCAAATCCTCCCTGACAAAGCATCCTGAGCTTAGATACAGCTTCCCCCTCTGCAAGGGAAAGACAAAGGAATATCAAGACATAAGGAGGGGATAACTATTATTTTAACCAGCTCTCTTGATTTGTTCTCACATCTGAAAATGATATATTCATTCTGTCAAAGCAAAACTTTGGAGTTAGGAGGAGTGGTGCTCATAGGATTACAGATCAGGTACTAGTTATATTTGTGATTGAGGGGGGAAATCTTATCTGTATTATTTTGGTAAACATATACCTTTTCTTCTGGAAATGCCTATCATTGTCTGAGAAAAGGCCAGCCTAGAGATGTAAGTAATTAGGATCTGGGCTGATCATTTGCTTATTTGCTCTCAAATCCATTCCTGTCTCTACTCTGATCTTTGTATCACAAAAAACCTGAGTACTGCGCACATTTCTCAGGCAGGTTTTCTGGCTAGTGCCAGTGGTCAATGGCAGGACAGGTGTGTGGGAGAAAGAGAATAATCAGAACATATTTCCACCTTCTGACTTGGATGGAATTTCTCACAGTAGCTACATTTGCTCCTTGGTTCCATCTCCTGCCAGACAGTTGTGCTCGCGAATGTCACAGCTCCCACCGAGGATGGTGTCTGAGTCTCTTCTCTTTCACCTCCTCTGTGATTAGTTGCTCATGTTTAGTCCATCTGCTGAACCGACTGAAGCTGGATGGAGGAAATCAATGGGAAGAGGTTACAGGGGCTCACCATCAGTTTGAACTTAAAGAAAAAATAGTCGGTCCTGACTGGTCACTGGTGTTCCTGGTTTAGATAATGACCAATATGCCAATGATGGTAATGTTTTCCAAATAAATTTTATCCATTTATTTCGGTCTCCCAGAAGATGAAGTCAGAGGTATTTGATGACCTACCCAGTCAATAAGGGGCATATCCAAGGATCAGATACGAGACTTCTGTCCCCCATGCCTGTGATCTTTCTCTAACAGAACAGGAAGACATGCCATCCTCTTTCTTGGCTGGAAGATATAACGAGATGATTTTGATATATTTTTTTTTTCCTTTTTGTCTTTTTTACTGACCAGCAATGGGATCGCAACCCTCAGTGTTGCGCCCGCACCGCGCTCAGCCAGTGAGCGGGAACCGGTCTCCACATGGGATCCGAACCCTCGGCGGGAGCGCCGCCGCGCTCCCAAGCGGAGCACTCTCCAGTGCACCACCGGGCCAGCCCATGATTTTGATATTTTAAATACAGGTGAGCTTCATATCAAGTTCCTGATTTCTGATGCAGAAGAAATTTTTGTTCTCTAATAGTATATATTTAAAAAGGAAGCATTGACTTATTAGTTATTAAGATAGGTATAAACTCTATATTCTCATATGAATTAGAAATCCTTGGCCCATTGAAATGGAATGATTCAAACAAAAAAATATCTAGAGTTTATGTACAGATAAACAACAACTTCACAATCTAGAGGGGATACAAAAATATTTTAGTTTCAAGTTAATATTGAGGTTAATATTTAATTGTGGATATATATATTTATTATTGCTATTTCCATAAATGTTTTCAATGAGGACCATATAATTCCCCTAAGGAGGCTTTTGTTTCATGTAAGAAATTATACTTCATTATATTCTCATACAGATACTTTATTGTTTAATACCACTTATATTTTATTTAATTTGTTTAAAGTTTCTGGGGTAATGCTTATCATTGAAAAATTTACTTTAGGTTTGCTATTTATGCTCAAGTAATAAATATACATCTAATTAAATATTATAAAGCACAACTAGAAGCTTGACTTATTAATAGTTTTATTCAAATAAACTACTGTTACTTTCAAATGTATTTAAAAATAAAAACAATAAGAATTAAGAGTAGCTATAAAAATTAATAGGTATGAATTTGAAATTTTAAAACAATTTCCAGATAGTTAAAATATTGGCAGAACAAGAATATTTTTAAAAATCCAAATACAAACTCTCAATGGCTTAATATTTTTACAACAGGGATTAGAAATTCAGTATTGTTTCAAGCAGATAAAGACTTATTCAGGCACAGAGAATTTTTTTAATACTCTAAAAATTTTTGTTACATATTGCCTTTAATTTTTAAAACCCCCATTATGGTGTCTTTAACTGGAAGAATTTTAAAGAGTGGAAGAATAATTTTCTTTAGATATTTTAGTATTATATACTAAATATTGTATATCTTATATAAATTACATTGTTTCATTAACAAGAGCTACAATTGTATATATACTATCAGTTTTAGTATCTGGATTTTTACAATTATTTAAAAATGATAACTCTATGTTTTTTATTTACATAAATTTCTGAGAATATTGAAGATTATTGTATGTAAATATTTTAGGTAGATAAGTGGGCATGTTCCTTGCTATGCAACATATTCTACATATTTGAGATTTGCATGGGTGAATAAATCTGTGAAACAGCAAGAAGGGTAAATCACAGCGAATATTTCCAGAATGTCTTCTCATACGTTTCTAATCCACATACGTTTAAAGCTAGAAAAAAGATTTAAAAAAAAGTCACTCCAGCCTTCCCACTCTAAAAATGAGTTAACTGGCTTCCAAAGAGATTTGTCTCAAAGTAAAATGGCTTCCTCATAGAAGACAGAAGAGAAACAAAGCATTTATTTCCTCTACCCTATTGTTTATCTTCATATTTACTACTAGCTTTCTAATAGACTATGGTTTTTAATAGACTGTAGATGAGATCTTATTTTCAAATTTTTATGATCGTTGCAAGAAAGTTATAGGGCAGGTATTATTGCTGCTATACAGGTTAGAAAACTGAAGCTCCTAACAAAATCTTTCTTGAGTAAAAAACTGAAATAAATGCTTTTTAAATACAGGTGATCATAGCTGTTACATGCTGAGTGTTTTCTATAAGCCACACTCAGTGTTAAGTTCCTTATATAGCATTAACCCTCCCAACAGTATGAGTTTGATTTTTAAGTCTCCATTTTACAGATGAAGAAATGACTTTAGAGAGGGTTAGTGAAGTTTCACCTCTTATACGTGGTAGAGATAAGATTTGAAACCAGGTCCATCTGACTTCAGAGAAGTACCTCCTGTACAAAAGGACTGGATGACAGAAAGGAGTTCCATTAGGTTTATTTCTAAACAAACTTTTAAGCATGTGGCTGCATATCTATTTTGCATATTTGTCAACAGATAAATACTGTCAGCTCTGATATTAACTTCTTTTTTTATTGATCTTCTGGGATCCGAGAGCTTACAATACTACAGATAGAAATACTAAAGTCCAACAAACTTTTTCTGATTTAACAAGTAATAATTCATAGTACAGTAGCAGAAAATGTATTTTTTTAAAAAATCACTGTATATGTCTGATTTGCTCAACTCAGAGTTCTATGGTGGTGAGGGGCAGATTGTTGGTTATTACCCCAATTTCTTTCATGAATATGGGCTGTACATCTAAATTTGATTCACCTGTTTAGTAAATGCACACACTTGATTAAGAATGTAAATGATTCAATTCCATTCATCTTTACAACTTGGGAAGATTTTAAACTGAAAGACCTATTGCTGGTGGATTAATATTTTTATTTTTATGTATGAAAAACATCTGTTAGTTTTAAATAAGAAGAATAAACACTCTCCATGGCCCAAGTGTAAAGTTACAAATACAGGTGTAGGACAACATTTCAACAGAGTGACTGCAATAAAGTGTCATAAGTAGAGATTTACACCATCACCCCCCACCCCATACACTAGAAATAAACAAAAGGATGCAAAAATAGTGAAGATAACATCATATATTTTGAAACTAAGAAAGTAGCAATTGGGAAGACTTTTGGAAAGAACACAATAGCCCTGACTGCAGAGCAGCCACGACACTTACCCAAAGACGTCCTCTGAGGCGGGCAGCGTGCTGAATAAAGGGAAGCAGCCTTGTAGAATCACTGGCCCTTCACAGGTGAGGTTGTCCCGGGAAAATCGAACTGAAACCTACACAATTGATCAGTTTCATACCACAGACCAAATTTAATCAATGCACCCCTTCATTCAGAAATGTGAGAAAAGAATAAACTCCATTTTATCCTGATTTTTATTACTAGTATTATTGTTATATCTAATAGAAATTTGTTTGTTTGTGATTTCTTTGTGATTTTTAACTCTATGATTCCAAGTGAAGAAGGCCCGTGATTTTCTTTCTTGGTACGTTCTCAATCCACTTTGATAATTAAGGTAATGATAGTTTTATAAAATGAGTTGGGCACATTTTGCTTTTTCATTTTTTGCTGTGAAAACTTGTGGAAGGTAGAAATTATATATGTCTTACACTTTTAGAAAATCTTACCTATAAAATTATCTAGGTCTGGACATTTTGGCAGGTGAGGTGGTCTTTGGTTGCCATTTTAACCTATTATTTTAAAACCTATTTAGCTGTTCTTACTCCTTTTGCTCCAAATTTTACATTTTGTAATCTTTCAATTTAACCTATTTTTAACATTTTAGTATTAATATTTTTACATTAATGTTTGTACATAATTTGCATAAAATTAAATGCATCCATTTCAAGTTTACAGTTGAAGTTGTGAAAAAATATATATATACACCTGTATAACTACCTTCACAATCAAGATTTCGTCAAATCTCAAAAAAATTCTCTTGTGCTCACCCCTAGTCAATCTAATCCTATCCCAGCACAGCACCCAGGCAATCACTGAACTGCTTCTTGTCACTACCAAATCCATTTGTCTATTGTAGAGTTTCATATGAATAATATTATGCAATATATATTCTTTTGGGTTTGGCCTCTTTCTCTCAGCCTAATGATTTTGAGATTTATCCAGATTGTTGTATATATGAGTAGTTTCTTTCATTTCATGGCTAAGTATTACATCGAGTAGAAATAACACAATTTGTTTATCCTTTCACTTAAAGATGGACATTTGGAGTGTTGACAGTTTATATTAGGCATATTAGGAGTAAAGCTGCTAAGAGGTTTACTATAAAAAGATTTGTATACATTTCATTTCTTTTTGGGAAAATATCTCACAGTGAAACTGTTGGTTGTATGTATAAGGTATTTATGTATTTTGTGTGCATTAAGTATGTGTTTAACCTTGCAATAAGCTGCCAAAGAGTTTTCCAAGAACATGTATCATTTTATATCCTCCACCCTTGATTTTTTTTTTATCAGAAACCATAGTTGTCAGTTTTTTAAATTTTAGCAACTCTGATGGTGTATACTGATATTTCATTATTATTCAAATTTTTATTTTTCTGGTGGTTTAAAGGTTATTGAAACTCACAGGCGTAGGAATGTAGGATTAGAGATTGGGACATGGATATCTTTGTGGGGGACATTTTTCAGCCTACCAGCATCTGCCCTATGGACTTCAAAGATTCATGTCCATTTGTAGAGCGAGGGCTACGGTCTGGAGCTCACAGACCCCTCGAGCCCATTCACAAACCCTTCACATGCAGGTCTATGAGCTAGGTAACCGGCAAAAAGGTCCTTGGAGCCTTGGCTGTAGAAGGAATAGTCTTTATTCAGCACACACAACACTAGGAGCTAGGCAGTACAAAGGAGAAACTCCGAAACTGAACTGCTATGGGCAAAGTCCAAAGAAAAATTGAGCAGCTGCCAGTAGAGTAAACATGCTCTGTTTTTAGACTTGAGCTCTGCCAGCCAGCTTCTGTTTGACAAACTGAAGAACATACAATAGCAACAAAACTAGAAAGATACATGGGTGCACATGCGCACTAACTCCACTCACACACAACAAAGAAATGTGCTGCTCGACCCCCAACCAGACCTGAGCCAAGGGAGCCTGACTAAACTATTCTACTTTCCCCACAATCCACCCCTTCAGGGTCCCTTGCTATACAATTTATGCATTAAAAATCTTCCATGTTGTTCCCTTAGTGAGGATAAATGACCCATTTATTTATACAATCTATTGTCTGTTCAATATGGCTTAAGGCTTGTCCTGTAGTTCTGTCCTTTAGTAGCTCATGTCTGGTTAGTCGTCATCATTGGTGTGATTTTCCATGGGAATCTTGTATTCATACTGATGTGAAGTTCAGTGCATACTGATCACGTACATGATCACACCAATGTATGTATGTACCCAGTCGACTCTGGTGCAGTGCCTGCAGCCAGAACACTATGGGCGAAAAGGCAGAAGGGTTATTGGTACCAATAGGGGAAGTTCTTGCCCCTCTGGTAAGATACATGCCAGTTTGCCATCCTGAGAAAGGATGGTTGCAGGAATAGGTATCTTATCTGGTTTGTGGTCCCACAAGGCCATACAAACAGAAGGCCAGTAACTCTCTGACTTTGGCAGTGGTCCCACATGATCCACCTGCCACTGTGTTAGGGGTACTCTTACATGAGTTATCTGCCCATCAGGGGCATTTTTTCTCAGGTATATGTGGCACTCAACTAGCCATTGACCACCTGGTCCTGCAGGCAGCATGCTCCATTCTCCAATGGAGCCACCCAGCTACATCAGCTGCTGGAGCTCTCTCCAGCCTTCTTACCTTAGCCAGTGCATCAGCTTCATCATTGCTAACTTGACATGAGGCCTCTGGTCCTCACCTGTCCCCCAAAGATGAGCACCTTGATCTGCTCCCTAGCCAAAATGGAACAGTTCATCTGCCTCTTCAGGAGCAACCAAAAAGTCTTTTAAATCCACTGAACGTACCTTGCTACCTGTTTCCAGATGTTTAGCAAAACACTGTTCAGGGTGCCATTGCTGCCACAAGGCAAACAGGACAGCATTTGGCTGCTGGTCAATTTTCTTTTTATCAACCCC